>NW_025533996.1:135000-140000 GCF_020615455.1 Coregonus clupeaformis | reverse complement strand
GCCTAGCCAGTCTCCAGACCTTAATCCCATAGAAAATCTGTGGAGGGAGCTGAAGGTTCGAGTTGCCAAACGTCAGCCTCGAAACCTTAATGACTTGAGGGGAAGATCTGCAAAGAGGAGTGGGACAAAATCCCTCCTGAGATGTGTGCAAACCTGGTGGCCAACTACAAGAAACGTCTGACCTCTGTGATTGCCAACAAGGGTTTTGCCACCAAGTACTAAGTCATGTTTTGCAGAGGGGTCAAATACTTATTTCCCTCATTAAAATGCAAATCAATTTATAACACTTTAGACATGCGTTTTTCTGGATTTTTTGTTGTTGTTATTCTGTCTCTCACTGTTCAAATTCACCTACCATTAACATTTTACATTTTAGTCATTTAGCAGACGCTCTTATCCAGAGCGACTTACAGGAGCAATTAGGGTTAAGTGCCTTGCTCAAGGGCACATTTACGTCATTTAGCAGACGCTCTTATCCAGAGCGACTTACACATTGGTGCATTCACCCTATAGCCAGTGGGATAACCACTTTACAATTTTTTTTTTTTTTTGGGGGTAGAAGGATTACTTTATCCTATCCCAGGTATTCCTTAAAGAGGTGGGGTTTCAAATGTCTCCGGAAGGTGGTGAGTGACTCCGCTGTCCTGGCGTCGTGAGGGGAGCTTGTTCCACCATTGGGGTGCCAGAGCAGCGAACAGTTTTGACTGGGCTGAGCGGGAACTATGCTTCCGCAGAGGAAGGGAGCCAGCAGGCCAGAGGTGGATGAACGCAATGCCCTCGTTTGGGTGTAGGGACTGATCAGAGCCTGAAGGTACGGAGGTGCCGTTCCCCTCACAGCTCCGTAGGCAAGCACCATGGTCTTGTAACGGATGCGAGCTTCAACTGGAAGCCAGTGGAGTTTGCGGAGGAGGGGGGTGACGTGAGAGAACTTGGGAAGGTTGAACACCAGACGGGCTGCGGCATTCTGGATGAGTTGTAGGGGTTTAATGGCACAGGCAGGGAGGCCAGCCAACAGCGAGTTGCAGTAATCCAGACGGGAGATGACAAGTGCCTGGATTAGGACCTGTGCCGCTTCCTGTGTAAGGCAGGGTCGTACTCTCCGAATGTTGTAAAGCATGAACCTGCAGGATCGGGTCACCGCCTTGATGTTAGCGGAGAACGACAGGGTGTTGTCCAGGGTCACGCCAAGGCTCTTCGCACTCTGGGAGGAGGACACAACGGAGTTGTCAACCGTGAGGATATGACAGAGCCAAGTGACTTGGTGTATAGGGGACATCAGTGGTGAGAGCACGTGGTGCGGAGACAGCTTCTCGCCACGCCACTTGGTAGGAGCGACCGGTCAGGTAGGACGCAATCCAGGAGTGAGCCGCGCCGGAGATGCCCAGCTCGGAGAGGGTGGAGAGGAGGATCTGATGGTTCACAGTATCAAAGGCAGCAGACAGGTCTAGAAGGACAAGAGCAGAGGAGAGAGAGTTAGCTTTAGCAGTGCGGAGAGCCTCCGTGACACAGAGAAGAGCAGTCTCAGTTGAATGACCAGTCCTGAAACCTGACTGGTTTGGATCAAGAAGGTCATTCTGAGAGAGATAGCAAGAGAGTTGGCTAAAGACGGCACGCTCAATAGTTTTGGAAAGAAAAGAAAGAAGGGATACTGGTCTGTAGTTGTTGACATCAGTGGGATCGAGTGTTGGTTTTTTTGAGAAGGGGTGCAACTCTCGCTCTCTTGAAGACGGAAGGGACATAGCCAGCGGTCAAGGATGAGTTGATCAGCGAGGTGAGGTAGGGGAGAAGGTCACCGGAGATGGTCTGGAGAAGAGAGGAGGGGATGGGGTCAAGCGGGCAGGTTGTTGGGCGGCCTGCAGTCACAAGTCGCAGGATTTTATCTGGAGAGAGAGGGGAGAAAGAAGTCAAAGCATAGGGTAGGGCAGTGTGAGTAGGACCAGCAGTGTCATTAGACTTAACAAACGAGGATCGGATGTCGTCAACCTTCTTTTCAAAGTGGTTGACGAAGTCATCCACAGAGAGAGAGGGGGAGGATTCAGCAGGGAGGAGAATGTGGCAAAGAGCTTCCTAGGGTTAGAGGCAGATGCTTGGAATTTAGAGTGGTAGAAAGTGGCCTTAGCAGCAGAAACAGATGAAGAAAATGTAGAGAGGAGGGAGGAAAAGATGCCAGGTCGGCAGGGGAGTTTAGTTTTCTTCCATTTCCGCTCCGCTGCCCGGAGCTCTGTTCTGTGAGCTCGCAATGAGTCATCAAGCCACGGAGCTGGAGGGGAGGACCGAGCCGGCCGGGAGGATAGGGGACACAGAGAGTCAAAGGATGCAGAAAGGGAGGAGAGGAGGGTTGAGGAGGCAGAATCAGGAGATTGGAGGGAGAAGGATTGAGCAGAGGGAAGAGATGATAGGATGGAAGAGGAGAGAGTAGTGGGAGAGAGAGAGCGAAGGTTGCGGCGGCGCATTACCATCTGTGTAGGGGCAGAGTGAGTAGTGTTGGAGACATGGAGGGGAGTTGCAGTGAGATTAGTAGAAGAGCAGCATCTAGTAAAGATGAGGTCAAGCGTATTGCCTGCCTTGTGAGTAGGGGGGGACGGTGAGAGGGTGAGGTCAAAAGAGGAGAGGAGTGGAAAGAAGGAGGCAGAGAGAAATGAGTCAAATGTAGACGTAGGGAGGTTGAAATCCCCCAAAACTGTGAGGGGTGAGCCATCCTCAGGAAAGGAACTTATCAAGGCGTCAAGCTCATTGATGAACTCTCCAAGGGAACCTGGAGGGCGATAGATGACAAGGATATTAAGCTTAAATGGGCTAGTGACTGTGACAGCATGGAATTCAAATGAGGAGATAGACAGATGGGTTAGGGGAAAAATTGAGAATGTCCACTTGGGAGAGATGAGGATTCCTGTGCCACCACCCCTCTGACCAGATGCTCTCGGGGTATGCGAGAACACATGGTCAGACGAGGAGAGAGCAGTAGGAGTAGCAGTGTTTTCAGTGGTAATCCATGTTTCCGTCAGCGCCAGGAAGTCGAGGGACTGGAGGTTAGCATAGGCTGGGATGAAGTCAGCTTTGTTGGCAGCAGAACGGTAGTTCCAGAGGCTGCCTGAGACCTGGAACTCCAGGTGTGGGGTGCGTGCAGGGACCACCAGGTTAGAGAGGCAGCAGCCACGCGGTGTGAGGCGTTTGTGTAGCCTGTGCGGAGAGGAGAGAACAGGGATAGGCAGAGACATAGTTGACAGGCAGTAGCAAATGGCTACAATAATGCAGAGGAGATCGGAATGAAATGAACTAAACATCTGGCAAAGGAGAGGGTAGGGCCTCCCTCACCAAAACTTCCACCTCAGAAACTATAATTGTTTCACTGAACCACCCGAACAAAAACTCTCCCAACTTCCACTTTTAGAAATTAGAATTGTTGTGAACTATAGCGGTTCAATGTTTCAAGGAATAGACTCAACTTACTTTATTCAGCTAGCTAACTATGACACCATAGCTAACTAGCATGCTAGCATCCAATAACACACAGTTTAGCACCAATACTTGGTTACAACAAACTACCAATAGTGTGTTAACACACTAAACAGATAATTCGTGTCCGTGTCTAGTTCCCTTCATAACGCAGCAATAATTAAACGTTGGCTAGCTAGCACAAGTATATTGTATTTAGCTGCTACAGTACAGTTAGCTGGTCGTGTTGGCTAGCTAGCAATGGCTACTGTGTTGACTTTGTTTGAAAAATGGCTAGCTAGCTAGCTTCGGTACTACACCGGCACCGCCGAAAACAATGCTAACCTACAATAACTACCCACAACAGCCCACAATGCCTAACTATGACGCCATAGCTAACTAGCATGCTAGCATCCAATAACACACAGTTTAGCACCAATACTTGGTTACAACAAACTACCAATAGTGTGTTAACACACTAAACAGATAATTCGTGTCCGTGTCTAGTTCCTTTCATAACGCAGCAAAAATTAAACGTTGGCTAGCTAGCACAAATATATTGTATTTAGCTACTACAGTACAGTTAGCTGGTCGTGTTGGCTAGCTAGCAATGGCTACTGTGTTGACTTTGTTTGAAAAACGGCTAGCTAGCTAGCTAGCTTCGTGCTGCGGGCCTACCTACAATACCTAACTACAATCTAAATACATAATTAAGCCTTACTCGACAAAGCCCAAGCTATATTAAAATTATAGACTGATCATGTCTTTCTCAGTGGGCAAACATACAAAATCAGCATGTGATATTCTTTGTTGTCAAAATAATCACAATGCATAAAAATTAGCTTTATCTTATGGCTAGCTAGCTACAGTACATTTATCTGGAAAACAGATCATGTTGACTGGCTGGGCTTAGTATTATTAGCTATCATGTCATCACTGAATATTCAGCAACGACGTTAGCTTGCTAGCTACTGAACACAAGATAGGCTACAGCAGTAACAACTACACTTCAGCATGTGAACAACAGTCCTATTAGGTAGCATATAACCAACTGCACGTTGCTAGCTAGCTAGCTAGCTAGCTGAATGAACTAGGTAGCATATAACCAACTGCACTTTGCTAGCTAGCTAGCTAGCTGAATTAACTAGGTAGCATATAACCAAGTGCACTTTGCTAGCTAGCTAGCTGAATTAACTAGGTAGCATATAACCAACTGCACTTTGCTAGCTAGCTAGCTGAATTAACTAGGTAGCATATAACCAACTGCACACACACACACACACACACACACACACACACACACACACGCACACACACGCACACACACACACACACGCACACACACACACACACACACACACACACACACACACACACACACAGTAGCACTGTCACACACACAATAGTGTCAGGTGCTTGGTATAGGCTGTGTTTGCAGAAGTTTTGTTTCAGGATTTGAAAAGGTGAATGCTTGAATAATTTTGCCACTAAATTTGTCCTCTGCTTCTTCTCTCTCAGACCAAGTTGGAAAATGAGAGCTCCAGGTAAGTTCAGTGACAGCCTCT
>NW_025533996.1:80000-132500 GCF_020615455.1 Coregonus clupeaformis | reverse complement strand
TAGTTCAAAATAGTTCCATATAGGTTTGAACACACTCCCACGTGATGGAGTTGACAGTCGATGGATGCACCTTTTTATTTTATTTTTTATTTTAAAAAAATTAACATGGAGGTGGTCTTGGGGATATTTTAGGGATACAGATAAATGTACTGTACCTATCCTTTTGTTAGCACTGAGGACATACAGTAATAATGTGTTATTACTTGCTTTATAAAACTATTACAATAATGAATTACATACATATTTGGCATTATAACGCTTGATTCTTTTCAAAGGATATCTCACCAAAAAGAAAAAGAAAAGGGGTCAATCTAATTAATTAGCTTGTCATGTGTCATCAGAATGGCTCAGAGAATTGTCAGGGGGACTCAGGGTGTGTGTGTGTGTGTGTGTGTGTGTGTTTTGCAATGAAGGTCTACAATAGCCTCAACAGCACTCTGTAGGGTAGCACCATGGTTGTAGCCAGAGGACAGCTAGTTTCCGTCCTCCTCTGGGTACATTGACTTAAATACAAAACCTAGGAGGCTCGTGTTTCTCACCCCCTTCCGTAGACTTACACAGTAATTATGACAACTTCCGGAGGACATCTTCCAACCTATCAGAGCTCTTGCTGTCACACCCTGATCTGTTTCACCTGTCTTGTGCTTGTCTACACCCCCCACCAGGTGTCTCCACCCCCCACTAGGTGCCTCCACCCCCCACCAGGTGCCTCCACCCCCCACCAGGTGCCTCCACCCCCCACCAGGTGTCTCCACCCCCCACCAGGTGCCTCCACCCCCCACCAGGTGTCTCCACCCCCCACCAGGTGCCTCCACCCCCCCACCAGGTGCCTCCACCCCCCACCAGGTGCCTCCACCCCCCACCAGCTGTCTCCACCCCCCACCAGGTGTCTCCCATCTTCCCCCATTATCCTTGTGTATTTATACCTGCCTTTTCTGTTTGTCTGTTGCCAAGTCATCTTGTCTTGTCAATTCTTACCAGTGTGTTTTTACAATTTTCCAGCATCTCTAGTTTCTGTTTTCTAGTCCTCCCGGTTCTGACCATTCTGCCTGCCCTGACCCTGAGCCTGCCTGCCGTTCTGTCCCTGATTGATGCTGCCTTGGATTGCTGACCTCTGCCTGCCCTTGACCTGCCATTTGCCTGCCCCCTGTTTTGTAATAAACATCTGAGATTCGAACTGCCTGCCTCCTATGTCTGCATCTGGGTCTTATCCTGAGTCATGTTACTTGCAGCATGAACTGACATGTTGGCCACCCAATCAAAGGATCCGAGAATGAATCTAGTACGGAAAGCATAAGCTACAGCTAGCTAGCACTGCAGTGCATAAAATGTGATGAGTAGTTGACTCAAAGAGAGAGAAAGACAATAGTTGAACAGTTTTGAACAAATTAATTTATTCAACAATGAAGGAGAAGCAAATGCAGATAGCTAGCTAGTTTAGCCTACTCAAACACCCAACTGAAACAGAGAGGGATGCTATGTTAGCTAGCTGGCTATGCCTATCCAACACTGGAACTCTTCAGAGTCAAGGTAAGCTTTACGTTTTATTAATTTATTGCCACCGGGGCCCACCGGTGTAACTGCTAAACTGCTTGCTGACTGCGCTCTGTACTGCATGATTGTAGCAAGTTTACTAATGCATTAGTTCTAGTATCTATGTTGTTGACTTGACGTTGGCTAACATGGTGACAATGATGTAGGCTGTGTCTAGCGGTTAGGGTTTATGATATGAAGGTTTGGCTTGTAAAGCTTTTTTTGGGGCCTGGTCACAGACAGCTGATGTGTTGTGCACTGAAGTCCACAAGTGAAGGGACAAGGTAAGAGGAGGAGAGCAGGTAGATAGATGTGAGAAGGAATTATACAACGAGAAAATGATCATGCTGTTTGTATGTGGCTGTTTGTGTGTGATCAGGGGTGTATTCATTCCTCAGATTCTGTTGGAAAATGTTTCTTAAACGGAAGCAAACGGAACGAAACGGGGATAAACATACCTGAATTTGCCCATTAAAAACTCTTGTTTGTAGCTGTTGGACTATTGATTACAACCTAGATGCTCTAGATGTAGGCAAGATTGTGCAAGGCGGTATTAAACGTGTCGATGTCTGTCACCTTGATTACTCAAATTTCTCTCGACCTGTGCACCTACGTTGCATAGGCTAGGTTGTAGCAACCTCATTTACATTTTACGTTTTAGTCATTTAGCAGACGCTCTTATCCAGAGCGACTTACAGTTAGTGAGTGCATACATTTTTTATTTATTTGTTATACTCATGATGGGTATAGGGAACATTAGAGTATCATGTAGTATCCTAAACCTATCGATGTTACGTTGAACTGGGTGAATGGAATATGAATGATAGTCATACAATATGCTATAAAATAAATAAGGCCATGCTCATAAAATAAATGATCGTCCTCCCTCATCTTAAACGGCACCGACCGCCACTGATTTACAGTTAAACGGCTCCTCCACTGAGTAAAGAGAGAATATAAAACAAAAGAGATGGTGAGAAGTTTTTTTTCAATCTCCCTTTTCTTTTATTTTTCTTTCTCTGGTCTTTTCTCCGTCATTCACTCGTTTCATTAGGTCATGGGTCTGTGCACGTGGTGGGGTTGAAGGGGTTAGGTTAGCTAGCTCTGCACTCATAGCTCCTTTCTTTCAAACGTTTTATTTTAACATTTTCATTATATGGCACAGTCACAGCTCCTGATGATAGCTAAATCTAAAATCATTGTATTTTTCTCTAATCGTGTTACTGAAGAGGTTAGACGTTTTAATATTTTCCTTCCTGATTCCTTCAGAATGGTGACTGGGTGACCTCTCAAATTAAGATTTTCCCAAGACATAATTCCAAATACATTAGTAAGGAATAAGAATGAATAGATTATCCCTCTGACTGATATGCTAATTGAGGTGTGTGTGTGTGTGTGTGTGTGTGTGTGTGTGTGGTGTGTGTGTGTCTGTTTCTCCCATTAGCAGTAGCAGAAACACTGTATATCAAGTTAATGTATGGGGACTCACCACTGAATGGAATCAACACTACATTGAATCAACACATTACATTACAGTCATTTAGCAGACGCCAACACCCCAGAAGTGTTAGAGAAAAACCTATCATATAGCTTCCTAACTGACATGCTAATTAATTTGGCATTTTATTAATTTAGCAGACACTCTTATCCAGAGCGATTTACAGTTAGTGCATTGATCTTAGCATAACTAGGTAATACAACCACATATCACAGTCATAGTTAAGTACAACTATTCCTCAATAAAGCATCTGGTGGCAAAACATCCCTTCAGTACACACACACGTACACAAACATACACACAAGCATGGACGGACGCACACGCACACATGCTGTAACAAGGTGAGGAGGACGGAGTCAGGCGGAGGTGTGAATCATAGAAAAGGGTTTATTTGGCCAAATACAGCAGTCTGCAGCAACGTGTAAACCAAATACAGTGCGACTTAAATGCGTACTGGTAAAAACAAAACACACGGGTGAATATCCCAGCGATAAAAGTAACATAATGCTCAACACGAGCTAGCGACACCTCCGCATGGAACAATAACACACACAAAGACATGGGGGAGCAGAGGGGATAATTATACAGAGACTGATGAGGGGATATGTACCAGGTGTGTGTGAAAAACAAGACAAAACTAATGGAATGATGAAAAGAGGAGCGGCAGTGGCTAGAAGGTCGGTGACGACAAACGCCGAAGCCTGCCCGAACAAGGAGAGGAGGCAGCTTCGGAGGGAGCGGTCCAATCCCGTACCACCTCATGTGCAGGTACTCTCCACCTTAGATTTTTAGCACACATGACTGTAAGTCGCTTTGGATGAAAGCGTCTGCTAAATGGCATATTATTATTATTATCCATCAGCCGCGCTCTCCCACGAGTTGTGGATGGAATAAATCAACTGGCCACACAATATATTTTCTTCCCCTACACACTCAACAACAGCTGCGGGTCAAGAGAGGGTTCTGCACAATGTAATCGGGGAAATAGACTGCACTCACGTGCGCATTAAGGCACCCTCACCAGACCCATTCCCATACCTCAACCGCAAGCAATATCACTCAATCAATGTACAAGTCATCTGCGACTCCGACAAACCATCCCTTGCACGTGGTCTCCTGCTTCCCAGGAGGTGCACATGACTCATGATATTTTGCAAAACAGTTCCGTGGGGAATGCGCCCGGAAAACAAGGCGCTGCTGGAGACGCATGGCTCATTGGTAAGCATCGTTCAGTATTTTCAAATTCCAATAGTTGTTTTCAAAGAGTGGGTTTCTTCATTAATGACTTGTTTCATTAGGAGATCGGCTAATGACGCCACTAACAAACCCTCTGAAGCACCGAGAGGCCTCTTATAACCAGAGGCAGGCACGCACCCGCTCCAGCATTGAGCGAACCATTGGTATTCTGAAGGGACGCTGGCTGTGTTTGGACACAGCAGGGGGGAAGCTGCTTTACAAGCCAGAGAAGGTGAGTAGGACTACTTGTTTTATTCAGGTTTGAAAAATGGAGAACATGTTGTAGGATCATCTAATTCCAACAATTCATTTGATTTAGTTTTTCTAGCTTTTGATCATCTTTACATGGGTTTTAGGTTTTGCAGAATAATCATGGCCTGTTGTGTGTTACACGACATCGCTATGAACCACTTCCCCTTCCGCCACCATTGCTGGGACCAGACAACCGACTTGGCGTGGAAGTCAGACGACAAATCATTTATCATTTTTGATTTGTTTTGTCCTTTAAATACCACAAATTAAACACATGAAATGACACAGGTTTCAGTGCGCGTTCTTTATATTTTTAAATGTGTGTTTATGTCTTTGAGTGTTTCTGATATTGTGGCCAGAGTAGAAGCGATTTCACAGAGACTTTGCGCAATCCGCTCCTGGTTATCCAAGACCGCATCGGAGATGACACATGCAGTTGGACGGGACCTGGGGGCACGTACAGAGGCAGGCCTACTGCAGGAAGGCCGAATGGTGTCAGGTTCCTCTTCACAGAAGGGTTGCCTGGATTGGAGATCTGTAAATAACAAAAACGATACTGAAAGTAAAACAGTCACAGGGCACAGATTATTTTTTTTTATAGATGTTTCAGTTTGTTCAACATAGGCCTACTGCAAAAGCAATAGGATTTCAAACTGAATAAACTAGGAATTCAGGTGAGGACTCATTCACAGTCACATATGCCCACATTTGGTTTGACAAACTGGTGTAAAATTCCTTTCCAATGGTTTCACCGTTGCTTTCAGTTAAATTATGGCATGAAATTGTATAAATTCAGAAAGACTTGCTTACTGTCTTATTCACTGGTGGGAGATGGCCTTGGAGGATAGGAAGCTGTTGATATAGGGCCCTGGTCAGTGTCCAGTTGCTCCGCTGATGGCACACCTGAGAGTGCCGTCTCACCAATAATGGCCCTGATGCGCTGGTCAATCTCAGATAACTCAGGGCCTGCATGCCCCCCTCCAGTGGTCAGCGTATGTCTCTTATGTTTGCCAATGAATTTTTTGTCCAGAAACAGAGTTCACAGAATCCGTGATCTCCTTCCATGCCTCCGTTTTGTTGGTGGCTTTAAAACCACTACTAAATATTATGCCTCGTTTGGCATTTACCTGTTGCAGTAGAATTTCTATTTCAGAATTACTGAAGTTCCTTTTTCGTTTGGTGATCGGTGGACCACCACCGTCTGTGCGTCTTTTTGGACATTCTCCAACTTTTCTTGCACACGGCCCTGAAGGTGTCATGTCCTTATATATGAATTTGCGGGGCATTTTCTTATGCTAATTAGGAACAACTGGCACACGCTTTCAATTACGAAGACGTGGGATTCATCAATCCTAAGAACATTTCAAATTCTGTTGTTTAAGAACTCATGAATCCGACGTGTGTTTATTAAGAACAAAGTTTAGAAAATTCTTAGGTAGATATTGGTGAACGAGGCCCATTGTGTTTTCACAGCTCTGTGTAAATGTTGTGCTGTGGCCTGTTAAAATCTACAAATGAAATCTCTGTCCCCGTCTTTAAACTTTCATAAATTATTCATTTATTCATTTAGCTGCCCTGGAAAGAGTTAGACTAAAGTACTTTTCCTACTAGCCCAGATTATTTCTGAAGAACGTTTTAATTGAAATGGGGTTTTATGTGGTTGTTTTACCAACTTTAGTTGAATACACTGATTAGTAAGGTTGACGACATCCGATCCTCGTTTGTTAAGTCAAATGACACGGCTGGTCCTGCTCACACTGAAAAAATAAATTTAATTTAATTTAAAAATAATTTAAAAAAAACATATTGTAAAGTGGTTATCCCACTGGCCATAAGGTGAATGCACCAATTTGTAAGTCGCTCTGGATAAGAGCGTCTGCTAAATGACGTAAATGTAAATGTCTCTGGAGAAGAGTGTCTGCTAAATGCTGGAGATTGTGGTAGGAGTTGTAATGGTGGTTAGTGAGATAGCTGGGAAATGTGTTGGAGCTGTAATGGAGGTTAGTGGGGTATCCCTTTGAGCATGTTGAAGTTATTAATTACAGTTTGGAAGGTGTATCAATACACCCAGTCACTACAAAGATACAGGCGTCCTTCCTAAGACGAAGGAAACTGCTCAGGGATTTCACCATGAGGCCAATGGTGAGTTTAAAAGAGTTACAGAGTTTAATGGCTGTGAAACGAGAAAACTGAGGATGGATCCACAACATTGTAGTTACTCAACAATACTAACCTAAATGACAGTGAAAAGAAGGAAGCCTGTACAGAATAAAGATATTCCAAAAACATGCATCCTTTTTGCAACAAGGCACTTAAGTAATAATGTAAAAAATGTGGCAAAGAAATTAACTATTTGTCCTGAATACAAAGTGTTATGTTTGGGGCAAATCCAACACAACACATCACTGAGTATGACTGACTGATAATGGCGCCGGAAGGGATGGCTGCCGTTTTACAGGCTCCTAATCAACTATGCTATTTTGTTAGTTTTTTCGCATTGTTCGTAACTTATTTTTTTACTTATTGTGTACATAATGTTGTGCTTTCTCGGGAACGGGTCCAAATCTCCATCATTTGTGTGAAGAAAAGTTGGAGAAAAAGGGAAGGCGGAGGTCGGAGGTCGGAGGTCGGGCTGCCTTTGAGAATTCATAGACAAGTTAGTAAACTTCCACTACCATCCGTTCTATTGGCCAACGTGCAATCATTGGAAAACAAAATGGATGATCTATGATCAAGACTATCCTACCAACAGGACATAAAAAACTGTAATATCTTATGTTTCACTGAGTCGTGGCTGAACGACGACACGGATAATATAGAGCTGGCTGGGTTTTCCATTCATCGGCAGGACAGAACAGCTACGTCTGGTAAGACGAAGGGGTGTGTGTCTATTTGTCAATAACAGCTGGTGTGCGATGTCAAATATTAAAGAAGTCTCGAGGTATTGCTCGCCTGAGGTAGAGTACCTTATGATAAGCTGTAGACCATGCTATTTACCAAGAGAGTTTTCATCTATATTTTCGTAGCCGTCTATTTACCACCACAAACCGATGCTGGCACTAAGACCGCACTCAACGAGCTGTATAAGGCCATTAGCAAACAAGAAAATGCTCATCCAGAAGTGGCGCTCCTAGTGGCCGGGGATTTTCTATGGGGTTGAGATCTGGAGACTGGCTAGGCCACTCCAGGACCTTGAAATGCTTCTTACGAAGCCACTCCTTTGTTGCCTGGGCGGTGTGTTTGGGATCATTGTCATGCTGAAAGACCCAGCCACGTTTCATCTTCAATGCCCTTGCTGATGGAAGGAGGTTTTCACTCAAAATCTCACGATACATGGCCCCATTCATTCTTTCCTTTACACGGATCAGTCGTCCTGGTCCCTTTGCAGAAAAACAGCCCCTAAGCATGATGTTTCCACCCCCATGCTTCACAGTAGGTATGGTGTTCTTTGGATGCAACTCAGCATTATTTGTCCTCCAAACACGACGAGTTGAGTTTTTACCAAAAAGTTATATTTTGGTTTCATCTGACCATATGACATTCTCCCAATCATATTCTGGATCATCCAAATGCACTCTAGCAAACTTCAGACGGGCCTGGACATATACTGGCTTAAGCAGGGGGACACGTCTGGCACTGCAGGATTTGAGTCCCTGGCGGCGTAGTGTGTTACTGATGGTAGGCTTTGTTACTTTGGTCCCAGCTCTCTGCAGGTCATTCACTAGGTCCCCCTGTGTGGTTCTGGGATTTTTGCTCACCGTTCTTGTAATCATTTTGACCCCACGGGGTGAGATCTTGCGTGGAGCCCCAGATTGAGGGAGATTATCAGTGGTCTTGTATGTCTTCCATTTCCTAATAATTGCTCCCACAGTTGATTTATTCAAACCAAGCTGCTTACCTATTGCAGATTCAGTCTTCCCAGCTTGGTGCAGGTCTACAATTTTGTTTCTGGTGTCCTTTGACAACTCTTTGGTCTTGGCCATAGTGGAGTTTGGAGTGTGACTTTTATACTGATAACAAGTTCAAACAGGTGCCATTAATACAGGTAACGAGTGGAGGACAGAGGAGCCTCTTAAAGAAGAAGTTACAGGTCTGTGAGAGCCAGAAATCTTGCTTGTTTGTAGGTGACCAAATACTTATTTTCCACCATAATTTGCAAATAAATTCATAAAAAATCCTGCAATGTGATTTTCTGGAATTTTTTTTCTCAATTTGTCTGTCATAGTTGACGTGTACCTATGATGAAAATTACAGGCCTCTCTCATCTTTTTAAGTGGGAGAACTTGCACAATTGGTGGCTGACTAAATACCTTTTTTCCCCTACCTACATGTACAAATCACCTCGACTAACCTGTACACCCGCACATTGACTCGGTACCGGTACCCCCTGTATATAGCCTCGTTATTGTAATTTTATTGAATTACTTTTTATTATTTTTTACTTTAGTTGATTTGGTAAATATTTTCTTAACTCTTTCTTGAACTGCATTGTTGGTTAAGTAAGCATTTCATGGTAAGGTCTATACCTGTTGTATTCGACGCATTTGACAAATAAAGTTTGATTTGATTTGATGTTTGGGGCAAATCCAACACAACACATTACTGAGTACCACTCTTCATATTTTCAAGCATGGTGGTGGCTGCATCATGTTATGGGTATGCTTGTCATCGGCAAGGACTAGGGAGTGTTTTAGGTTAAAAATAAATGGAAAACAGCTAAGCACAGGCAAATCCTAGAGGAAAACCTGATTCAGTCTTCTTTCCAACATACACTGGGAGACAAATTCGCCTTTCATCAGGACAATAACCTAAAACACAAGGCTCAAACTGACCTCTGCCTGGGGCCTCCAAATCACTAACTGCACCCCTGACTGTGGGCTCTGGCTTGAGGGAGATAGATAAAGATTGTGATGACAGAATGGGGGTGTGAGGTTAAAGTCTGTTTGTCCAAAAGATGATTACCCCAACACACACAATTTCCCACACACACACACACTCCCCCGAGCGTGCCAACACAGAGCTGACAGTGTTCTAATAATGTTTCACTTTTTATCAGTAAAAACAGAAAGCCACATGTTGTTCCTGTTTGCCCTGTAAGGTGTGGCCGTGTGTGTGTGTGTGTGTGTGTGTGTGTGTGTGTGTGTGTGTGTGTGTTTGTGCGTGTGCGTGCCAACAATCGGAAAGGAAAATGACTGTAGTAAATTGGAAAAGTCCGTGTTTTTCACAGTGGTGGGAAAAGTACTCAACTGTCATAATTGCACAGGATGTTGGTGGCAACTTAATTGGGGAGGACAGGCTCGTGGTAATGGCTGGAGCGGAATCTGTGGAATGGTATCAAAGACATCAAACACATGGTTTCCTTGTAGTTGATGCCATTCCATTTGCTCCATTCCAGACATTATTATGAGCCGTCCTCCACTCAGCAGCCTCCACTCAAGTTGAGTAAAGATCCAACATGTCTTAATAGAAAATGACTCAAGTAAAAGTGAAAGTCACCCAGTAAAATACTACTTGAAGTAAAAGTCTAAAAGTATCTGGTTATAAATGTACTTAAGTACAGTGTGGAAAAGTACTCAATTGTCATAGTTGAGTAAAAGTTAAAATTCAAAGTAACATATACATCAAATTCCTTATATTAAGCAAAGATGTTCTTGTTTTTTGTATTTACAGACATAAAGGGGCGCACTCCCACACTCAGACATCATTTATAGACGCAGCATTTGTGTTTAATGAGTCTGCCTAATCAGAGCCAGTAGGGATGATAATGCTTTATTGACAGGTGCGTGAATTGGACCATGTTGCTGTCCTGTCTGAGCATTCGAAATGTAACGAGTACATTTGGGTGTCAGGGAAAATTTACAGTAAAAAGTACATCATTTTCTTTAGGAATGTAGTAAAAGTAAAAGTTGTCAAAAATATAAATAGTAAAGTAAAGTACAGATACACCCCAAAAGTACTTAATCAGTACTTTAAAGTACTTTTATGTACTACTCCACACCACTGGTTTTTCATCTCTCTATCTAAATCCTTTTCTATTCTCCAGCTCCTCAAAGTAATTAGAGCCTCATGAAACAGGGGCGACAGGGGGCTAGGGGTGCCCCGCTTACCCCCCCCCTCTCCTCCCTCTCCTCTGCAAATACAGCAACTACCGGTGTGATTACTACCTCTGAGGGTTTAGAGCTTGAGGTAGTCACCTCATACAAGTACTTGGGAGTACGGCTAGACGGTACACTGTCCTTCTCTCAGCTCATATCAAAGCTGCAGGCTAAGGTTAAATCTAGACTTGGTTTCCTCTGTCGTAATCGCTCCTCATTCACCCCAGCTGCCAAACGAACCCTGATTCAGATGACCATCCTGCCTATGCTAGATTATGGAGACGTAATTTATAGACTGGCAGGTAAGGGTGTTCTCGAGCGGCTAGATGTTCTTTACCATTCGGCCATCAGATTTGCCACCAATGTTCCTTATAGGACACATCACTGCACTCTATACTCTGTAAACTGGTCATCTCTGTATCACCATCGCAAGACCCACTGGTTGATGCTTATTTATAAAACCCTCTTAGGCCTCACTCCCCCCTATCTGAGATACCTACTGCAGCCCTCATCCTCCACATACAACACCCGTTCTGCCAGTCACGTTCTGTTAAAGGTCCCCAAATCACACACATCCCTGGGTCGCTCCTCTTTTCATTTCGCTGCAGCTAGCGACTGGAACGAGCTGCAAGAAACACTCAAACTGGACAGTTTTATCTCCATCTCTTTATTCAAAGACTCAAATCATGGACACTCTTACTGACAGTTGTGGCTGCTTCGCGTGATGTATTGTTGTCTCTACCTTCTTGCCCTTTGTGCTGTTGTCTGTGTCCAATAATGTTTGTACAATGTTTTGTGTTGCTACCATTTTGTTGCCATGTGGTGTTGCTACCATGTTGTGTTGTTGTCTAAGGTCTCTCTTTATGTAGTGTTGTGGCGTCTCTCTTTATGTAGTGTTGTGGTGTCTCTCTTTATGTAGTGTTGTGGTGTCTCTCTTTATGTAGTGTTGTGGTGTCTCTCTTTATGTAGTGTTGTGGTGTCTCTCTTTATGTAGTGTTGTGGTGTCTCTCTTTATGTAGTGTTGTGGTGTCTCTCTTTATGTAGTGTTGTGGTGTCTCTCTTTATGTAGTGTTGTGGTGTCTCTCTTTATGTAGTGTTGTGGTGTCTCTCTTTATGTAGTGTTGTGGTGTCTCTCTTTATGTAGTGTTGTGGCGTCTCTCTTTATGTAGTGTTGTGGTGTCTCTCTTTATGTAGTGTTGTGGTGTCTCTCTTTATGTAGTGTTGTGGCGTCTCTCTTTATGTAGTGTTGTGGTGTCTCTCTTTATGTAGTGTTGTGGTGTCTCTCTTTATGTAGTGTTGTGGTGTCTCTCTTTAAGTAGTGTTGTGGTGTCTCTCTTTAAGTAGTGTTGTGGTGTCTCTCTTTATGTAGTGTTGTGGTGTCTCTCTTTATGTAGTGTTGTAAAGTGGTTATCCCACTGGCTATAGGGTGAACGCACCAATTGGTGAGTCGTTCTGGATAAGAGCGTCTGCTAAATGACGTAAATGTGCCCTTGAGCAAGGCACTTAACCCTAATTGCTCCTGTAAGTCGCTCTGGATAAGAGCGTCTGCTAAATGACTAAAATGTAAATGTAAATGTTGTGGTGTCTCTCTTTAAGTAGTGTTGTGGTGTCTCTATGTAGTGTTGTGGTGTCTCTCTTTATGTAGTGTTGTGGTGTCTCTCTTTATGTAGTGTTGTGGTGTCTCTCTTTATGTAGTGTTGTGGTGTCTCTCTTTATGTAGTGTTGTGGTGTCTCTCTTTATGTAGTGTTGTGGTGTCTCTCTTTATGTAGTGTTGTAGTGTCTCTCTTTATGTCGTGTTGTGGTGTCTCTCTTTATGTAGTGTTGTGGTGTCTCTCTTTATGTAGTGTTGTGGTGTCTCTCTTTATGTAGTGTTGTGGTGTCTCTCTTTATGTAGTGTTGTGGTGTCTCTCTTTATGTAGTGTTGTGGTGTCTCTCTTTATGTAGTGTTGTGGTGTCTCTCTCTTTATGTAGTGTTGTGGTGTCTCTCTTTATGTAGTGTTGTGGCGTCTCTCTTTATGTAGTGTTGTGGTGTCTCCCTTTATGGAGTGTTGTGGTGTCTCTCTTTATGTAGTGTTGTGGTGTCTCTCTTTATGTAGTGTTCTGGTGTCTCTCTTTATGTAGTGTTGTGGTGTCTCTCTTTATGTAGTGTTGTGGTGTCTCTCTTGTCGTGATGTGTGTTTTGTCCTGTATTTTTACTTTTAATCTCAGCCCCCGTCCCCGCAGGAGGCCTTTTGCCTTTTGGTAGGCCGTCAATGTAAATAAGAATTTATTCTTAACTGACTTGCCTAGTTAAATAAAGGTTCAATAAAGGTTCAATCAAAATAAATAAATAAAAACCCACCGAGCTTACAATTGGTCATAGGAAAATGATGCCCTGGCCTCCTTCTCCATAAATTACCCCTTGATGATGTCTCCATAAATTAGCTCATCATGTCACATCACAACACAACACACACACACACACACACGCAGGCACACACGCACACACACACACACACATATAGCAGGTGCACGTTCACTGAACAAAACATAACACCTTGCAACATACAAGAAACATAAGCATTTCGCTGCACCTGGGATAACGTGCAAATCTGTGTACACAACCAATACACTTTGATTTGAATTGATTTTATGTGTACTGTAAGTAAAGCAAATGAAGAGATGTTTACAAAACAACACACAACCCGCTGGCTTTCTGTCCCGACTCCCACCCCATTACCGCAACAACTGGTCCCGAACCCAACCACAGTCCCACAATGTTATTCTAGGTGTATTTGATGACGTAGCTCACTGCCAGCCACGGTCGCAGCAAATTCTGCACCCTGTAGGCAATATCAAATGCTTAGAAATAACTTAAGAAATAGGTTAAATTACCGGAGATTCTCACATGGCCCTTATATTGTAATTCTGGGGCTATATCAGCCACTATGATAGATGTAGTGTGAAGAGAGCAGAGTTGGAGAGACTTGCACTTTCTCTTGCGCTACGTTTTATGGCCTACCTTTCAGGAGTGGGAAGATTTTCTAACTGAGAAATATGGGTGATCAATATTTAGGCCTATTTCTAGGCAATGTAGTAAACTATAGACTAATCGTAGGCCTATTTAGGAAGTACATTTCCTTGGAAAGATAACTGCCCCGTGCTTCTCCGCCCCATGCATTGGCTATAGTCTACTCTATTTAATTGGAAACCACCTGATCTCGCAGGTATGGCTACTGACCTGGAAGCAGCATGAATGATGACAGCGACACTTGCTACGTTTTGCATTGTCCTATAGGATATAGCCTAGCTTTTAGGAGGACGATTTGCAGGCAGAGACAAATGAATGGGTAATCAATACTTATTCAAAATGAAAAGGCTCAACGCCTGCTCAACGCCTGCTCACCATAGTAACCTAACCTATGCTCACCATAGTAACCTAACCTATGCTCACCATAGTAACCTAACCTATGCTCACCATAGTAACCTAACCTATGCTCACCATAGTAACCTAACCTATGCTCACCATAGTAACCTACCCTATGCTCACCATAGTAACCTACCCTATGCTCACCATAGTAACCTACCCTATGCTCACCATAGTAACCTAACCTGTGCTCACCATAGTAACCTACCCTATGCTCACCATAGTAACCTAACCTATGCTCACCATAGTAACCTAACCTATGCTCACCATAGTAACCTAACCTATGCTCACCATAGTAACCTAACCTGTGCTCACCATAGTAACCTACCCTATGCTCACCATAGTAACCTAACCTATGCTCACCATAGTAACCTAACCTATGCTCACCATAGCAGCCTAACCTATGCTCACCATAGTAACCTAACCTATGCTCACCATAGTAACCTAACCTATGCTCACCATAGTAACCTAACCTATGCTCACCATAGTAACCTAAACTACGAGCAGGTTGTGCCTTTTCCTTTTCAAAGATTACATTTTGATCACGTTGGTTGAGCACCCTCCCTCTTTCCATGATCAATATTTATATACAGACACTGTAGTAAACTACAGTCTAATCATATTTAAGTTAATTTCATATTCAAGTTAACTGCCACGTGATTCTCCGCCCACGTAGGCAGCCAACTCTATTTCAATGAGACCACACATACTAGGCGCACTTGAAGTCTCACTCCCAACTAGGAGAGGCAGGCTAGTGAAGTTGAATAATGCGAAAAATATGTGCTTATAATTCAATAGATAGGCTAACGCATACAAAGCAGAAAGAGGACCGTTTCCAAATAATCTGTGGGACAACAAAAATATGTTTTGCCCAAAATCGCCTGCCTGACCTCCCGCCTGCTCCAGCCTGCAGCATGACCTCTGTCGGGACCCGCATGTCCCGCAGGCATCCCTCTAGTGCAGTCAGTACACAACACTACCGTATGCTCATCATGTCTTAGCAGGATCACACGGTGACAGGTGTCCCAGCAGGGTCAGACAGCCAGGGAAAAACCCATCTCTACGGAGCTCAGGTGAATTTAGCAGCATATTAACAATATCAGTGAATGATACAAAAGTTCCATCTTGAATTGATGGGTAGACCTGCAGTAGCCACAGGACAGTGTCACGCCCTGGCTCTGGGACTCTGTTGTGTTGAGCCAGGGTGTGTAGTTTCTATGTGTTTGTGTTCTAGGTGCTTTATCTAGCTCATGTGTTTCTGTGTTGGCCGGGGTGGTTCTCAATCAGAGGCAACGAGTGTCAGCTGTTGCTTGTTGTCTCTGATTGGGAACCATACTTAGGCAGCCTGTTTGGCCACAGTGTTTTGTGGGATCTTGTTCCGTGTATGGTTTGTGTCTGTTACCTAGGACTTCACGTATCGTTTTGTTGTTTTGTTTCGTGTGGTGAATCAAATTAAAAGTATGTTCACTCATCACGCTGCGCATTGGTCCACTTCCTCCAACGATCGTGACAGACAGCAGTTTCAGCTTAAAGCTACAGTCTGGGATGTGGGAATAATGGTCATTTCGACCATTGAACCATTGATTATATTCTTGGATAATACAGTATAACGTACAAATGTACACCATATTTAATTATTTGTCATGCCTCAGTTTAGGAGGATCAGATGGTGACAGGGGTCTCGGCAGGATCAGGCAGCCAGGGAAGACCAGTCCAGGGGTCTCAGCAGGATCAGGCAGCCAGGGAAGGCCAGTCCAGGGGTCTCAGCAGGATCAGGCAGCCAGGGAAGACCAGTCCAGGGGTCTCAGCAGGATCAGGCAGCCAGGGAAGACCAGTCCAGGGGTCTCGGCAGGATCAGGCAGCCAGGGAAGGCCAGTCTGTGACAGCGGTGAAGTGAATTTTTGCAGATACGACACTTTAATTCACTCTGTGCAGCAAAACACTGAACAAGCCAGATGCTATTTTAAGGCAATCTGACAAAACCTCCAAAGTTGATTTCCAAACTTCATCAAGGGTTGATAGAGTCTTTTCCCGATGACACAAAATATGTTAAACAAAAATGTGAGGAAGACCTGGGAGACGCTATTGATGATGATGAATGGATACAGATACAGTACCAGTCAAAAGTTTGGACACGCCTACTCATTCAAGGGTTTTTCTTTATTTGACTATTTTCTACGTTGTAGAATAATAGTGAAGACATCAAAACTATGAAATAACACATATGGAATCATGTAGTAACCAAAAAAGTGTTAAACAAATCAAAATATACTTTATATTTGAGATTCTTCAAATAGCCACCCTTTGCCTTGATGACAGCTTTGCACACTCTTGGCATTCTCTGAACCAGCTTCACCTGGAATGCTTTTCCAACAGTCTTGAAGGAGTTCCCACATATGCTGAGCACTTGTTGGCTGCTTTTCATTCACTCTGCGGTCCAACTCATCCCAAACTGTCTCAATTGGGTTGAGGTCAGGGGATTGTGGAGGCCATGTCTTCTGATGCAGCACTCCATCACTCTCCTTCTTGGTAAAATAGCCCTTACACAGCTTGGCGGTGTGTTGGGTCATTGTCCTGTTGAAAAACAAATTATAGTCCCACTAAGTGCAAACCAGATGGGATGGCGTATTGCTGCAGAATGCTGTGGTAGCCATGCTGGTTAAGTGTGCCTTGAATTCTAAATAAATCACAGACAGTGTCACCAGCAAAGCACCCCCACACCATCACACCTCCTCCTCCATGCTTCACGGTGGAAACCACACATGCAGAGATCATCTGTTCACCTACTCTGCGTCTCACAAGGACACGGCGGTTGGAACCAAAAATCTCAAATTTGGACTCATCAGACCAAAGGACAGATTTCCACCTGTCTAATGTCCATTACTCGGGTTTCTGAGCCCAAGCAAATCTCTTCTTCTTATTGGTGTCCTTTAGTAGTGGTTTCTTTGCAGCAAATCGACCATGAAGGCCTGATTCACGCAGTCTCCTCTGAACAGTTGATGTTGAGATGTGTCTGTTACTTGAACTCTGTGAAGCATTTATTTGGGCTGCAATTTCTGAGGCTGGTAACTCTAATGAACTTATCTTCTGCAGCAGAGGTAACTCTGGTTCTTCCTTTTCTGTGCCGGTCCTCATGAGAGCCAGTTTCATCATAGCGCTTGATGGATTTTGAAACTGCACTTGAAGAAACTTTCAAAGTTCTTGACATTTTACGGATTGACTGACCTTCATGTCTTAAAGTAATGATGGACTGTCGTTTCTCTTTGCTTATTTGAGCAGTTCTTGCCATAATACGGACTTGGTCTTTTACCAAATAGGGCTATCTGCTGGATACCACCCCTTCCCTGTCACAACACAACTGATTGGCTCAAACGCATTAAGAAGGAAAGAAATTCCACAAATTAACTTTTAACAAGGCACACCTGTTAATTGAAATGCATTCCAGTTGACTACCTCATAAAGCTGGTTGAGAGAATGCCAAGAGTGTGCAAAGCTGTCATCAAGGCAAAGGGTACTACATGATTCCATATGTGTTATTTCATAGTTTTGATGTCTTCACTATTATTCTACAATGTAAAAAATACTTTAAAAAAACTGAAAAACCCTGGAATGAGTAGGTGTGTCCAAACTCTTGACTGGTACTGCATGTTTGAATGCCCAGTCATGTTCATATCATCTCAGACATCCATAGAACGTACTATATGCAAGTGAAACTGAATTACATTCACTCAGAAATGTCATTCCTCTGCTGGAGGTGTAAAACACAAAAAGGGGACATATTTGCATATGTTATGGTCTCGTGAAGGCTGGCTGAATTCTGGCAGAGAGTATATCATTTTCTCTCAGCATGTCTACAGATTCTCCCCTTCTCCCTGTTTTTGTTTGCTTGGAAATGTTAATACTGGAGACTGTTATCTGAAGAAACTGTGTAACCAAGCATTTATAGCAGGTACGAAATGCATTGCCAGTAATTGGAAGGTTGGTTATCCTCCCACAATGTCAAGTTATGTATTAATAGATTTTATTTATTACAAGATTAAGGGTATACTGTTCAACTTTCATAAGGTCTGGATGCCTTACAGTGGGGAAAAAAAGTATTTAGTCAGCCACCAATTGTGCAAGTTCTCCCACTTAAAAAGATGAGAGAGGCCTGTAATTTTCATCATAGGTACATGTCAACTATGACAGACAAATTGAGATTTTTTTTCTCCAGAAAATCACATTGTAGGATTTTTTATGATTTTATTTGCAAATTATTGTTATCAGTATAAAAGACACCTGTCCACAACCTCAAACAGTCACACTCCAAACTCCACTATGGCCAAGACCAAAGAGCTGTCAAAGGAAACCAGAAAGAAAATTATAGACCTGCACCAGGCTGGGAAGACTGAATCTGCAATAGGTAAGCAGCTTGGTTTGAAGAAATCAACTGTGGGAGCAATTATTAGGAAATGGAAGACATACAAGACCACTGATAATCTCCCTCGATCTGGGGCTCCACGCAAGATCTCACCCAAGATCTCACCCCGTGGGGTCAAAATGATCACAAGAACGGTGAGCATAAATCCCAGAACCACACGGGGGGGACCTAGTGAATGACCTGCAGAGAGCTGGGACCAAAGTAACAAAGCCTACCATCAGTAACACACTACGCCGCCAGGGACTCAAATCCTGCAGTGCCAGACGTGTCCCCCTGCTTAAGCCAGTACATGTCCAGGCCCGTCTGAAGTTTGCTAGAGTGCATTTGGATGATCCAGAAGAGGATTGGGAGAATGTCATATGGTCAGATGAAACCAAAATAGAACTTTTTGGTAAAAACTCAACACGTCGTGTTTGGAGGACAAAGAATGCTGAGTTTCATCCAAAGAACACCATACCTACTGTGAAGCATGGGGGTGGAAACATCATGCTTTGGGGCTGTTTTTCTGCAAAGGGACCAGGATGACTGATCTGTGTAAAGGAATGTATTTTCAGTGAAAACCTCCTTCCATCAGCAAGGGCATTGAAGATGAAACGTGGCTGGGTCTTTCAGCATGACAAATACTTATTTTCCACCATAATTTGCAAATAAATTCATTAAAAATCCTACAATGTGATTTTCTGGATTTCTTTTCTCATTTTGTCTGTCATAGTTGACGTGTACCTATGATGAAAATTACAGGCCTCCCTCATCTTTTTAAGTGGGAGAACTTGCACAATTGGTGGCTGACTAAATACTTTTTCCCCCCACTGTATATGGAATGCAGTATGACTAACGGAGTCTATATTGTAAACATTCCCACGTCAGGGGAGATACCTATTTAGGCAATCCCTAGCTGCTGGGCTGCTCAGTCCTGGCCCTGGGGGTCTGCTGGGCTGCTTAGTCCTGGCCCTGGGGGTCTGCCGGGCTGCTTAGTCCTGGCCCTGGGGGATCTGCCGTCCTGTGGGTTGTCACTCTGGCCTTGGCCTAACACACCCGAAACCAATAATGAATGTTTCACTAAGATCCTAAAGCTGAGTGTGGTGTGTTGGGTTGGGGCGCTGCAGGGTGGTGGACGCCTAGAGGCAGGACGGGGCGACACAGTTAAATTGTGTACAAGTAAAAAGAGCTCTAAAGTACTATTAGGCCTATGAGATTAATTATATGGAGGATTTGCTGTTTCTGTGTGGTAATGTATATTTGAGGTGTATGTGGGGTTTTTTGTCTTGTTTTTTGTTTCCCTTGGAAATTAAATGTTTTAAAGCGTGAACTGGGAAGGAAATTGTGTTGGGAGAGAGGTGAGTTATTGACTAGACTGGTGGGGGTCGGGGAGAGAGTTGAGTTATTGACTAGACTGGTGGGGGTCGGGAGTGCAGGCTGCTCCGGCTGGCTGGTCTGGCTGGAATTTGATATAGAGGATGTCTTAATAAAGATAATTTAAACGTTTTTTGTATTTTTTCATTTGTTAGGCTAAGGTGCAACGCAATATTTATTATTGAATTACCTTTGATTTTGTTCAGTCGTATTAATCACTTAAACATATTTAATAATGATCTCTTACCTAGCTTGATGACTGTGGTCATTTTTGCTTACTTTTTGCTCTAAATAGAGACGGCATATTGGATTGTGTACAAATGCAGGAAATTAGCTTTAGATGGCCCAAAAAACCTGCCAAAGTGGCGCCCCTGTCTCCAGGGCCACATCCCAAGCAGCATGCCCGAAGAATTGAGGGGTAGGCTGGGGAGGGGGTGTCACTGACCTGCCCTTTTCTGCCCTGGGGCCACAGCACCAACTATCTCCTTTAGAAGAATAATGAAAGGTAGTCAGTCTGATAATATAATATATGTCATTAGCAGACGCTTTTATCCAAAGCGATTTACAGTCATGCATGTATACATTTTTACATATGGGTGGTCCCAAGAATCAAAGCCACGACCCTTGGCATGGTAAGCGCCATGCCCTACCAACTGAACTACAGAGGACCATGTTCTACCAACTGAACTACAGAGGACCATGTTCTACCAACTGAACTACAGAGGACCATGTTCTACCAACTGAACTACAGAGGACCATGTTCTACCAACTGAACTACAGAGGACCATTATCTGCATTTGGCATGATGTTGCTGGAGGCATTAGGGACAGAATGGTCAGGTCCTCTAAGGGTCAGGTCCTCTAAGGGTCAGGTCCTCTAAGGGTCAGGTCATCTAAGGGTCAGGTCTTCTATGGGTCAGGTCTTCTATGGGTCAGGTCCTCTAAGGGTCAGGTCTTCTATGGGTCAGGTCTTCTATGGGTCAGGTCCTCTAAGGGTCAGGTAATGTATGGGTCAGGTCGTCTATTATAGGCTCTAAGGGTCAGGTCATGTATGGTTCAGGTCTTCTATAGGTCAGGTCCTCAATGGGTCAGGTCCTCTATTATAGGCCAGGGCGTTATCAATCATGTGTCAATCAATAAGGCCATACCTGCTATTCAGCCACCAGGTACCCGTCAGGATGTCTGTTAGGAATGACAGTTGCTTTTAAAAAGTGACAGTTGCTTTTTTTAAAAGACCCTTATATCTGAAATTAACAGACCAGTCGTTTTGTATTTTGGCCCACAAATAGGCTAGTCATGATGTTGACGCTTGACAACTCTACCAGTGACAGCTGGCCAAATGGCAGTTATTTCAGAAAGATTTAGTATACAGTGGGGGAAAAAAGTATTTAGTCAGCCACCAATTGTGCAAGTTCTCCCACTTAAAAAGATGAGAGAGGCCTGTAATTTTCATCATAGGTACACGTCAACTATGACAGACAAAATGAGATTTTTTTTCTCCAGAAAATCACATTGTAGGATTTTTTATGAATTTATTTGCAAATTATGGTGGAAAATAAGTATTTGGTCAATAACAAAAGTTTCTCAATACTTTGTTATATACCCTTTGTTGGCAATGACACAGGTCAAACATTTTCTGTAAGTCTTCACAAGGTTTTCACACACTGTTGCTGGTATTTTGGCCCATTCCTCCATGCAGATCTCCTCTAGCGCAGTGATGTTTTGGGGCTGTCGCTGGGCAACACGGACTTTCAACTCCCTCCAAAGATTTTCTATGGGGTTGAGATCTGGAGACTGGCTAGGCCACTCCAGGACCTTGAAATGCTTCTTCTGAAGCCACTCCTTCGTTGCCCGGGCGGTGTGTTTGGGATCATTGTCATGCTGAAAGACCCAAACACGTTTCATCTTCAATGCCCTTGCTGATGGAAGGAGGTTTTCACTCAAAATCTCACGATACATGGCCCCATTCATTCTTTCCTTTACACGGATCAGTCGTCCTGGTCCCTTTGCAGAAAAACAGCCCCAAAGCATGATGTTTCCACCCCCATGCTTCACAGTAGGTATGGTGTCCTTTGGATGCAACTCAGCATTCTTTGTCCTCCAAACACGACGAGTTGAGTTTTACCAAAAAGTTACATTTTGGTTTCATCTGTCCATATGACATTCTCCCAATCCTCTTCTGGATCATCCAAATGCACTCTAGCAAACTTCAGACGGGCCTGGACATGTACTGGCTTAAGCAGGGGGACACGTCTGGCACTGCAGGATTTGAGTCCCTGGCAGCGTAGTGTGTTACTGATGGTAGGCTTTGTTACTTTGGTCCCAGCTCTCTGCAGGTCATTCACTAGGTCCCCCCGTGTGGTTCTGGGATTTTGCTCACCGTTCTTGTGATCATTTTGACCCCACGGGTGAGATCTTGCGTGGAGCCCCAGATCGAGGGAGATTATCAGTGGTCTTGTATGTCTTCCATTTCCTAATAATTGCTCCCACAGTTGATTTCTTCAAACCAAGCTGCTTACCTATTGCAGATTCAGTCTTCCCAGCCTGGTGCAGGTCTACAATTTTGTTTCTGGTGTCCTTTGACAGTTCTTTGGTCTTGGCCATAGTGGAGTTTGGAGTGTGACTGTTTGAGGTTGTGGACAGGTGTCTTTTATACTGATAACAAGTTCAAACAGGTGCCATTAATACAGGTAACGAGTGGAGGACAGAGGAGCCTCTTAAAGAAAAAGTTACAGGTCTGTGAGAGCCAGAAATCTTGCTTGTTTGTAGGTGACCAAATACTTATTTTCCACCATAATTTGCAAATAAATTCATAAAAAATCCTACAATGTGATTTTCTGGAGAAAAAAATTCTCAATTTGTCTGTCATAGTTGACATGTACCTATGATGAAAATTACAGGCCTCTCTCATCTTTTTAAGTGGGAGAACTTGCACAATTGGTGGCTGACTAAATACTTTTTTCCCCCACTGTATGAGTATGGAATCAGCAGTTTCATTCTCAATTCAAATGAGTGTGAAATTAGAAATTAATGACATGTCTGTCAGTCTATGTCAGGGGTGTTAAATCTTGTTTTAGATGTTCTTTTTGGTGGGGGAAACAAAACTCAATATACTTTCAAATGACTAAAAACCCAAATCAAAACTGTGTAGAAATTATAATGGACTTACATTTATACAGTTCTCTTTCAGTTAGTCAACTTCGGTACAAACGTACTTGAGGGTGAAGGATCTACACAATCACGCCTGACTAAACTGTCCCTTAGTGGTAGAGCGTGCTCACCCCCCTGGACGTTGTGTGCGGAAGTTTGTATGGTTCTCATAAGGTTCCTAATCACGAACAATTAGCTATTCTTCTAATTCATTGGCCAGGCTATAGCAACAAGTATGATGGCTAACGCAACCGAAACGACGAAGGCAAACAAGCAGGGTTCGGGTTCACGACCATGCCCCAATGAAATAAAATATACTCACGTTGGTTGTCTTGTATGTCTCGGCTCGGTGCATTCTCAGGCTGCCCTCGCTCGAATCAGTTCTTGCGCCAGACTAGGGGATGGCTGGTACTGTTCCCCTACTAGTCTGTGGCGCTGGTTCTCTTGACAATTGTGTAGCATTCTTTAGGGGGCTTGGTGTTTCCGATAGTGACTTCCTCTCCCGGGTGCCCGTACCTCGGCTGAGTCTGAGTTGCGGGACGTTGAGATGGATTGGGTTGTTGGTCGGGTCGAGTGTCTCCAAGCTCCTCTGCAACCCCCATGCTTCTACAGCGTCTTCACGACGACTGTTCCCGAGGCCTCAGTGTCAGTTTTGAGGGCGAAAATATGCTCCCGTCTCCAGAGGCAGGCAATCCCATGTCGAAAATCCAGGACGGCTGGTACAGGCGGTATTTCCTGGTTCCGAAAAGTGACGTGACTTTACATCCCATTCTAGGCCTATGTGCCCTCAGCAAGCACCTCAGAGTCTACAACTTTCTAGCTCTGTCCATAACTTTTGAACTTTATAGCATTCCCAGAAGGCATTAATTATTGAGTCATTAGTAGTTTTTGCACTTCCGACATGACTCTGCCATTGTGCTGTAGAGTTTGTGAATTTTGTCTCTTGTATAATACATTCTATACATTAGTTTATACTGGATTAACTGTAATGTCATTAGTTATGTTCCAGCATTCCCTCCATCTTGTGCCAATATCAGTTATTTTTAAATCTTTAAATAGTTTATATTTTTTTCTAAGAGATTGTCAGTTGGATCGGCTCTCTGCAAGGTTTTGTATATCTTACCTTTCATATGAATATCATTTTCTGACTCAAATAGGATTCCCTCAAGATTGCTCTGATGTCCAAAATATTTCAAATCGAAATCTGTGATACAGTATTTACCTGGAGGTTCTCACAGTGTATCTGGTGCTCAGGCGCTTCCTCCCGTCTTTGTCAGGCCGGCTTGTGCTGGTCAGAGCCGACAATATGTCAATGGTGGCGTGCGTAAACAGATGGTCAGAGACTGTCTCTCTCCCTCCTAACCTTGGCTCGCTCCATATTGCTGGGGAGCAGTGCTCCCGCTTTGGGTGACGCATGTCCGACGTTGCCTCAACCCGGGAGGGCTTGTCGTGGATTCTTGTGGCTTTCCCGTTTGGCCCAGGCAGCCTTGGTTCGCGGAGATCATTCGCCTTTTAGGCGGGGACCCGTGGCAACTCCCGTTGCACAGGGAGCTGTTGTCCCAGGCGCAGGGGCAGTTTGGTTCCTATGGGCCTGGCCCCTGAGAGGGCCAATCTGATGGCTAGAGGTTTTTACCTCTGAATGTTACGTCTACCGTTCAGTCTGTGAGAAGGCTGTATGAGTACAAGTGGCAAGTGTTTGAGCTCTGGTGCCAAGATAAAGGACTGGTTCCTTTTCAGTGCTCTGTGAGGAACATCCTTTATGTTCCTACAGGAGCTCTTCGAGCAGGGGGCGGGCATTCGCCACGTTGAAAGTGTACAGGGCCGCTATCCCAGCGTGCCATGTGGGAATTGACGGAGCCTCACCGTGGGCACACCCCCTGGTTGTGCGGTTCCTGAAAGGGTGAACATCGTCTCAGACTGATCTTTAAAACCTATTGCGCCCACGTGGGACTTGGCGCTGGTTTTGGAGGCACTGGGTGCTGCCCGCTTTGAGCCTCTGGAGTTGTTGGATCTGCATATCCTCTCCTACAAATCCTCCCTGCTCATGGCTTTGGCCTTGGCTAAACATGTTGGGGACCTCCACGCGTTATCTGGTATTCAGTTCACCACGCCCGACTCTAAGGTGACGTTGCATCCAAATGCCGCCTTCGCCCCAAAAGTCATGGCTATGTCCTACAGGTCCTTAGCTTTGAGCTATTTTCGATCCTTTTGATTCTGAAGATCAACAGAGGTCAAATGCCCTGTGTCCGGTGAGAGCTTTACGAAGGCACATTGAACAGACCCAGGGTATCCAGTTCTGTGACCAGCCTTTTGTCTGTTTTGCTAATCCAGCTTGCAGCAGGACACTGTCTAAGCAGCATCTCTCCCACTGGATTGTGGAGGCTATCTCTTTGGCATACAGCAGCAAGGGGCAAGGGTTACCTAGCAGTGTATGTGCCCACTCCACCAGGGGTCCGGCAGCGTTTTGGGCGTTGTTTAAAGGGGAAGACTATAGGAAATATTTGTGCAGCCGCTAGTTGGGCATCACCACACACTTTTGTGAGGTTTTATCGCTTGGATGCCACTGCTCCCAGTGTAGCCCATAGGGTGCTTACAGTTGGGACAGGGAAAGGTCACTAGGCGGCATGCCATGTGTGCAATACCCAGACTGCCGCATCTGGCGGGGTCAGGTCTGGGTGGTCTGCTGCATCTAGCAGGGTCAGGTCTGGGTGGTCTGCTACATCTAGCGGGGTCAGGTCTGGGTGGACTGCTGCATCTAGCGGGGTCAGGTCTGGGTGGTCTGCCATGGGCCGATTAAATTTAGTATCTGTTGGGATCGGCTTGGGGCCTGATTATATTTCCCCATAGTATGTTGTACCGAAGTTGACTGACTGATTGAAAGGGAACGTAACGTTATGACTATAACTACTGTTCCCTGAAGGAAGGAAACAAGGTTTGGCCCCGCGGCACTCGTTCCTGGGCTCGGTGAAGAGCGGTATTAAATTGAAGGAATGAATCTGAGCCTCACGCTTATCAGCTGTGGAAGGCGGGGCTTCTAGCGAGGCGCGGATTTCGTTGACCTTGTCAGATGTGATTGTAGATCCTTCAACTGAAGTCGCAAGAGCACATCTCCCCATAGCATGTTGTGCCTCATTTCTCTCCTTGACTGTGTCCAGCTAATCTCCGGTATCAACATGGTGTGACCAATCTCAACCGTTTTAGCAGTGTCCCTTACTTTCCTCCCCTCTCTTCTGTTCTTCCTCCTCCTCCAGCCACTTCACCCCTCTCTCTTCTGTTCTTCCCCCTCCTCCAGCCACTTCAGCCCTCTCTCTTCCTCCTCCTCCAGCCACTTCACCCCTCTCTCTTCCTCCTCCTCCAGCCACTTCACCCCTCTCTCTTCCTCCTCCTCCAGCCACTTCACCCCTCTCTCTTCTGTTCTTCCTCCTCCTCCAGCCACTTCACCCCTCTCTCTTCTGTTCTTCCTCCTCCTCCAGCCACTTCACCCCTCTCTCTTCTGTTCTTCCCCCTCCTCCAGCCACTTCAGCCCTCTCTCTTCCTCCTCCTCCAGCCACTTCACCCCTCTCTCTTCCTCCTCCTCCAGCCACTTCACCCCTCTCTCTTCCTCTTCCTCCAGCCACTTCACCCCTCTCTCTTCCTCCTCCTCCAGCCACTTCACCCCTCTCTCTTCTGTTCTTCCTCCTCCTCCAGCCACTTCACCCCCCTCTCTCTTCCTCCTCCTCCAGCCACTTCACCCCTCTCTCTTCTGTTCTTCCTCCTCCTCCAGCCACTTCACCCCCCTCTCTCTTCCTCCTCCTCCAGCCACTTCACCCCTCTCTCTTCCTCCTCCTCCAGCCACTTCACCCCTCTCTCTTCCTCCTCCTCCAGCCACTTCACCCCTCTCTCTTCCTCCTCCTCCAGCCACTTCACCCCTCTCTCTTCCTCCTCCTCCAGCCACTTCACCCCTCTCTCTTCCTCCTCCTCCAGCCACTTCACCCCTCTCTCTTCTGTTCTTCCTCCTCCTCCAGCCACTTCACCCCCCTCTCTTCTGTTCTTCCTCCTCCTCCAGCCACTTCACCCCTCTCTCTTCTGTTCTTCCTCCTCCTCCAGCCACTTCACCCCTCTCTCTTCCTCCTCCTCCAGCCACTTCACCCCTCTCTCTTCCTCCTCCTCCAGCCACTTCACCCCTCTCTCTTCCTCCTCCTCCAGCCACTTCACCCCTCTCTCTTCCTCCTCCTCCAGCCACTTCACCCCTCTCTCTTCTGTTCTTCCTCCTCCTCCAGCCACTTCACCCCTCTCTCTTCTGTTCTTCCTCCTCCTCCAGCCACTTCACCCCCCTCTATCTTCTGTTCTTCCTCCAGCCACTTCACCCCTCTCTCTTCTGTTCTTCCTCCTCCTCCAGCCACTTCACCCCCCCCTCTCTCTTCCTCCTCCTCCAGCCACTTCACCCCTCTCTCTTCCTCCTCCTCCTCCAGCCACTTCACCCCTCTCTCTTCCTCCTCCTCCAGCCACTTCACCCCTCTCTCTTCCTCCTCCTCCAGCCACTTCACCCCTCTCTCTTCCTCCTCCTCCAGCCACTTCACCCCTCTCTCTCTCTCTCTTCTTCTCTCTCTTTGTTTCTCCTCAGATCCCTCTCTCTTATTGTCACTTCCTTTTCTTTGCCTTCTATTGTCCTCCTCACGCTGAGTCTCTAGTTTCCATAGAAACAGAAACAGTTCAATTCAAGAGGACCCGCTGCCACGTTCCCCTTTTCTTCACACCCTCCTTTCATCCCTCCCTCCCTCCCTCGTTTTCTTTTTTCCTGTCGATAGACGGACTCCCTTTTCTTCTTTGCAGGAGTAGAAGAGTTAGCTTGCCCAGCACACGCAGCAGATCAGGAGATATTGTATCATGGCCAAGACAGGCAAAGCTCCTTTCTGTCCCTGACATCTAATTCATGTTAATCCTTTAATCTCATGCTTGTAGTGCAGACCCCATAGCCTTGCAGTAACAGGGAGAGAGAGAGAGAGAGAGAGAGAGAGAGAGAGAGAGAGAGAGAGAGAGAGAGAGAGAGAGAGAGAGAGAGAGAGAGAGAGAGAGAGAGACAGAGAGAGAGAGAGAGAGAGAGAGAGAGAGAGAGAGAGAGAGAGAGAGAGAGAGAGAGAGAGAGAGAGAGAGAGAGAGAGAGAGAGAGAGAGAGAGAGAGAGAGAGAGAGAGAGAGAGAGAGAGAGAGAGAGAGAGAGAGAGAGAGAGAGAGAGAGAGAGATTTCTGCACTACAATAGAGTGTGTAGGGTCTGCCCGGGTTCTGGATTTATCAAGGACAATAGATCTGATTAAATTAAATTCTTGAGTCTTGGTAAAACAGATATTTTAGGTAAAACATTGAACCTGCAGGGCACACACAAACATACACACAAACACACACACATACACACTGTGCAAAATTGTGTGGTTGTGAGATGACATCTGTATTCACGACATGTTGCCTGGTTTCGCTGTAGACTTAGAGGTAATTAAGTACTAGAAGGCTGGAAAGCCAATCCTCCACATCTTAATTAAGTTAATAACCCCCCCACACACCAACACATACACGAACACACATGCACACACACACACACACACACACACATACATGTAGGAAGCTCTGGAAGCAAATCCTCCCATTAAATATAATCAAAAGACAATAAATAATCACCTTCAGCCTGTGTTCATTTGTTAAGCAATAAAACACAGGCATTAAAATCTTCCATCATCACAATGGCTTCTGCTATCAACAGTATGCCGTTTCAACTGGTTAACTATTGCCTTCACTAGAGGAGAGGAGAGGAGAGGAGAGGAGAGGAGAGGAGAGGAGAGGAGAGGAGAGGAGAGGAGAGGAGAGGAGAGGAGAGGAGAGGAGATACTTCAAAGTCATTTATTTATTTAAAAGAAATTGATAGATTTGCTGTCATATTACCAACCTCTACCTCACAGATTCTGTTGGGAATCTAAACCGGTTTGCAACGTTGCAGTAATATTGTTTTAGTAACATTGTCAACTTTCTATTCTAGAGGTGTTGCAGCTGCAGTTCTTTCAGTTATTTCTCCTAAATTCATTCAAACTGAAACATAGCCTCAGCCAGAAGGAATTTTTTATGGAAAATGTCCATCTGGGCACCATATTCTCTAGTTGGCACCATATTCTCTAATTGGCACCATATTCTCTAGTTGGCACCATATTCTCTAATTGGCACCATATTCTCTAATTGGCACCATATTCTCTAATTGGCACCATATTCTCTAATTGGCACCATATTCTCTTGTTGGCACCATATTCTCTAATTGGCACCATATTCTCTAATTGGCACCATATTCTCTAGTTGGCACCATATTCTGTAATTGGCACCATATTCTCTAATTTGCACCATATTCTCTAATTGGCACCATATTCTCTTGTTGGCACCATATTATCTTGTTGGCACCATATTCTCTAATTGGCACCATATTCTCTAATTGGCACCATATTCTCTAATTGGCACCATATTCTCTAAATGGCACCATATTCTCTTGTTGGCACCATATTCTCTAAATGGCACCATATTCTCTAATTGGCACCATATTCTCTAATTGGCACCATATTCTCTAATTGGCACAATATTCTCTTGTTGGCACCATATTCTCTAATTGGCACCATATTCTCTAATTGGCACCATATTCTCTAGTTGGCACCATATTCTCTAATTGGCACCATATTCTCTAATTTGCACCATATTCTCTAATTGGCACCATATTCTCTTGTTGGCACCATATTCTCTTGTTGGCACCGTATTCTCTAATTGGCAACATATTCTCTTGTTGGCACCATATTCTCTAATTGGCACCATATTCTCTAATTGGCACCATATTCTCTAAATGGCACCATATTCTCTTGTTGGCACCATATTCTCTAAATGGCACCATATTCTCTAATTGGCACCATATTCTCTAATTGGCACCATATTCTCTAAATGGCACAATATTCTCTAAATGGCACCATATTCTCTAATTGGCACCATATTCTCTAGTTGGCACCATATTCTCTAGTTGGCACCATATTCTCTAATTGGCACCATATTCTCTAATTGGCACCATATTCTCTAATTGGCACCATATTCTCTTGTTGGCACCATATTCTCTTGTTGGCACCATATTCTCTAATTGGCAACATATTCTCTTGTTGGCACCATATTCTCTAATTGGCACCATATTCTCTAATTGGCACCATATTCTCTAAATGGCACCATATTCTCTTGTTGGCACCATATTCTCTAAATGGCACCATATTCTCTAATTGGCACCATATTCTCTAATTGGCACCATATTCTCTAAATGGCACAATATTCTCTAAATGGCACCATATTCTCTAATTGGCACCATATTCTCTTGTTGGCACCATATTCTCTAATTGGCACCATATTCTCTAAATGGCACCATATTCTCTAATTGGCACCATATTCTCTAATTGACACCATATTCTCTTGTTGGCACCATATTCTCTAATTGGCACCATATTCTCTAGTTGTTACCATATTCTCTAGTTGGCACCATATTCTCTAGTTGGAACCATATTCTCTAGTTGGCACCATATTCTCTAGTTGGCACCATATTCTCTAGTTGGAACCATATTCTCTAGTTGGCACCATATTCTCTAGTTGGCACCATATTCTCTACATAGTGCGCTAGTTTTGGGCGTACTTTGGCTCAGAGGATCACGTATTCAATCCCAGTGCTCATTTACATTTGTTCTGTTTTAAACTAATCCCAAACCTTAACCATTACCTTAAGCAGTCGGAATTAATGCCTAAAGTTAACTGTCAAGTTTTTAACAACTTTAAACCTTACCTAGGTTAACTTCACCCCCCGTGTGTGGGCTAATGAGCTGTTTGTTAGCTAGCTAGCTACAGCAGGCCACTGTGTGTGGGCTAATGAGCTGCTTGTTAGCTAGCTAGCTACAGCAGGCCACTATGTGGGCTAATGAGCTGCTTGTTAGCTAGCTAGCTAGCCAACTTTACATACTATAGCTAAGTGAACTATCACCAGCTAGTTAACTTCATATTAGCTTGTTATCTTGATGTAGGCCTATTTATCATTGTAAATTACAAACTCATGCTCCAAATGCATTTGTAGATAACAGCAATGGAAGAGGGTGAAATGATTTTCTCCTCCAGATGTCAGAAAAGGGAGTAGGTGTACCAGTCAGACTGGGTAGGTTGTGGGAGGACATTATGGACATATTCTCCAGTTCTAGTCCCTAGAGAGGAAAACTATGAAGACAGAGAGATGATCGTCAGGGCTGTCTAATTGTAATAAAATGAAGTCTGTTTCTTTGTGATGTCAGTCCTCAGATTGTCATGAATGAGCCTAGTCAGTATGACCAGGTGACTCCTCCAGTCTCCAGTCAGAGCCATGGTAACACTGAGACAAGGTAGATGACCTGGTGACTCCTCCAGTCAGAGCTATGGTAACACTGAGACAAGGTAGATGACCTGGTGACTCCTCCAGTCTCCAGTCAGAGCCATGGTAACACTGAGACAAGGTAGATGACCAGGTGACTCCTCCAGTCTCCAGTCAGAGCTATGGTAACACTGAGACAAGGTAGATGACCTGGTGACTCCTCCAGTCTCCAGACAGAGCTATGGTAACACTGAGACAAGGTAGATGACCTGACTCTCCGTCTCGAGCGAAAGGTGACTCCTCCAGTCTCCAGTCAGAGCTATGGTAACACTGAGACAAGGTAGATGACCTGGTGACTCCTCCAGTCTCCAGTCAGAGCCATGGTAACACTGAGACAAGGTAGATGACCTGGTGACTCCTCCAGTCTCCAGTCAGAGCCATGGTAACACTGAGACAAGGTAGATGACCTGGTTACTCCTCCAGTCTCCAGTCAGCGCTATGGTAACACTGAGACAAGGTAGATGACCTGGTGACTCCTCCAGTCTCCAGTCAGAGCTATGGTAACACTGAGACAAGGTAGATGACCTGGTGACTCCTCCAGTCAGAGCTATGGTAACACTGAGACAAGGTAGATGAAGAAGAAGCCTAGTCGGTATGATAGTCAGGGCTGTCTAATTGTAATAAAAATGATGCCTGTTTCTTTGTGATGTCTGTCCTCAGATATGGAGAGCTGTGAAAGCCTGACTGTCGATGAAGAGGTCCCAGTGAATGTCCCAAGAGACTGCTGGCACATCCTTGTGTGCCATGGGTTGTTCAGTGTATGTGTCCATATGTTAGCACATGTTGTATACAACAATACAGTTAAAAGTCACACACAATACAGGCTACAAACGTATTACAACTGTAGCAGGCCAATCCTTCTCCTGGAGGTATGCTGGGTGTGCAGGCTTCTGATTCAACTTATCAAACCTAATGAGTTGATAATAATGTGAATTATTGCTGGCTGGAATAGAAGTCTGCTCACCCAGTAGATCAGGGACAGGAACAAGGTTGGCCACCTCGGGTATGGACTTTTTTGTTCACCCGAAATGATGCTTTAGTAATAAAAGCCTACTTACTAAGATGTCTAACATTTACAAACAAGTTAGATTATTTGTACATTTTGAAAATATATTTTGATTCATTCAATGTTTTGTATTTGTATTTGTATTTATTATGGATCCCAATTAGCCAAGGCAGCAGCTACTCGTCCTGGGGTCCAGCAAAATTAAGGCAGTTATACAGTGGGGGAAAAAAGTATTTAGTCAGCCACCAATTGTGCAAGTTCTCCCACTTAAAAAGATGAGAGAGGCCTGTAATTTTCATCATAGGTACACGTCAACTATGACAGACAAAATGAGGGAAAAAAATCCAGAAAATCACATTGTAGGAATTTTTATGAATTTATTTGCAAATTATGGTGGAAAATAAGTATTTGGTCAATAACAAAAGTTTCTCAATACTTTGTTATATACCCTTTGTTGGCAATGACACAGGTCAAACGTTTTCTGTAAGTCTTCACAAGGTTTTCACACACTGTTGCTGGTATTTTGGCCCATTCCTCCATGCAGATATCCTCTAGAGCAGGGATGTTTTGGGGCTGTCGCTGGGCAACACGGACTTTCAACTCCCTCCAAAGATTTTCTATGGGGTTGAGATCTGGAGACTGGCTAGGCCACTCCAGGACCTTGAAATGCTTCTTACGAAGCCACTCCTTCGTTGCCCGGGCGGTGTGTTTGGGATCATTGTCATGCTGAAAGACCCAGCCACGTTTCATCTTCAATGCCCTTGCTGATGGAAGGAGGTTTTCACTCAAAATCTCACGATACATGGCCCTATTCATTCTTTCCTTTACACGGATCAGTCGTCCTGGTCCCTTTGCAGAAAAACAGCCCCAAAGCATGATGTTTCCACCCCCATGCTTCACAGTAGGTATGGTGTTCTTTGGATGCAACTCAGCATTCTTTGTCTTCCAAACACGACGAGTTGAGTTTTTACCAAAAAGTTATATTTTGGTTTCATCTGACCATATGACATTCTCCCAATCCTCTTCTCGATCATCCAAATGCACTCTAGCAAACTTCAGACGGGCCTGGACATGTACTGGCTTAAACAGGGGGACACGTCTGGCACTGCAGGATTTGAGTCCCTGGCGGCATAGTGTGTTACTGATGGTAGGCTTTGTTACTTTGGTCCCAGCTCTCTGCAGGTCATTCACTAGGTCCCCCTGTGTGGTTCTGGGATTTTTGCTCACCGTTCTTGTGATCATTTTGACCCCCACGGGTGAGATCTTGCGTGGAGCCCCAGATCGAGGGAGATTATCAGTGGTCTTGTATGTCTTCCATTTCCTAATAATTGCTCCCACAGTTGATTTCTTCAAACCAAGCTGCTTACCTATTGCAGATTCAGTCTTCCCAGCCTGGTGCAGGTCTACAATTTTGTTTCTGGTGTCCTTTGGCAGCTCTTTGGTATTGGCCATAGTGGAGTTTGGAGTGTGACTGTTTGAGGTTGTGGACAGGTGTCTTTTATACTGATAACAAGTTCAAACAGGTGCCATTAATACAGGTAACGAGTGGAGGACAGAGGAGCCTCTTAAAGAAGAAGTTACAGGTCTGTGAGAGCCAGAAATCTTGCTTGTTTGTAGGTGACCAAATACTTATTTTCCACCATAATTTGCAAATAAATTCATAAAAAATCCTACAATGTGATTTTCTGGATTTTTGTTCCTCAATTTGTCTGTCATAGTTGACGTGTACCTATGATGAAAATTACAGGCCTCTCTCATCTTTTTAAGTGGGAGAACTTGCACAATTGGTGGCTGACTAAATACTTTTTTTCCCCACTGTACATTTAAAAAACATTACAATACATTCACAACAGATTTCACAACATATTAAGTGTGTGCCCTCAGGCCTCTACTCTACTACCACATATCTATAACACAAAATCCATGTGTACATGTGTATAGTGCATATGTTACCGTGTCTTTGTATGCATGTGTCTATGTTTGTGTTGCGTCACAGTCCCCGCTGTTCCATAAGGTGTATTTTTATCTGTTTTTTAAATCTAATTTTACTGCTGGCATGAGTTACTTGATGTGGAATAGAGTTCCATGTAGTCATGGCTCTATGTAGTACTGTGCACCTCCCATAGTCTGTTCTGGACTTGGGGACTGTGAAGAGACCTCTGGTGGCATGTCTTGTGGGGTATGCATGGGTGTCCAGTAGTTCAAACAGACAGCTCGGTGCTTTCAACATGTCAACACCTCCCATAGTCTGTTCTGGGACTGTGAAGAGACCTCTGGTGGTATGTCTTGTGGGGCATGCATGGGTGTCCAGTAGTTCAAACAGACAGCTCGGTGCATTCAACTTGTCAATACCTCTCATAGTCTGTTCTGGGACTGTGAAGAGACCTCTGGTGGCATGTCTTGTGGGGTATGCATGGGTGTCCAGTAGTTCAAACAGACAGCTCAGTGCTTTCAACATGTCAACACCTCCCATAGTCTGTTCTGGGACTGTGAAGAGACCTCTGGTGGCATGTCTTGTGGGGTATGCATGGGTGTCCAGTAGTTCAAACAGACAGCTCGGTGCTTTCAACATGTCAATACCTCTCACAAATACAAGTAGTGATGAAGTCAAATCTCTCCTCCACTTTGAGCCAGGAGAGATTGACATGCATATTATTAATGTTAGCTCTCTGTGTACATCCAAGGGCAAGCCAATTGCGATTTTCCTAAGTCCCTCTTTGTGGCACCTGACCAAACGACTGAATAGTCGGCCAGGTGCGACAAAACTAGGGCCTGTAAGACCTGCCTTGTTGATGGTGCTGTTAAGAATACAGAGCAGCGTTGTATTATAGACAGACTTCTCCCCATCCTAGCTACTGTTGTATCAATATGTTTTGACCATGACAGTTTACAATCCAGGGTTACTCCAAGCAATTTAGTCTCCTCAAAGCTCAAATTCCACATTATTCATTAATAAAATAAAATACAATTGTATTTGCCACATGCGCCGAATACAACAGGTGTAGACATTACAGTGAAATACTTACTTACAAGCCCTTAACCAACAATGTATTTATTTTTTATTTATTTTTAAGTCAAATAAAAAAAGTGTTAAGTAAAAAAATTAAAGCAAATAACTAAAGAGCAGCAGTAAAATAAAATAACAGTATGGAGGCTATATACAGGGGGGTACCGGTGCAGAGTCAATGTGCGGGGGCACCGGCTAGTCGAGGTAATTGAGGTAATATGTACATGTGGGTAGAGTTAAAGTGACTATGCATAAATAATAAACAGAGTAGCAGCGGCGTAAAAGAGGGGGTGGGGGGGACAATGCAAATAGTCCGGGTAGCCATGATTAGCTGTTCAGGAGTCTTATGGCTTTGGGGTAGAAGTTGTTGAGAAGCCTTTTGGACCTAGACTTGGCGCTCCGGTACCACTTGCCGTGCGGTAGCAGAGAGAACAGTCTATGACTAGGGTGGCTGGAGTCCTGGACAATTTTGAGGGCCTTCCTCTGACATTGCCTTGTATAGAGGTCCTGGATGACAGGAAGCTTGGCCTCAGTGATGTACTGGGCCGTACGCACTACTCTCTGTAGTGCCTTGCGGTCGGAGGCCGAGCAGTTGCCATACCAGGCTGTGATGCAACCAGTCAGGATGCTCTTGATTGTGCAGCTGTATAACTTTTTGAGGATCTGAGGACCCATGCCAAATCTTTTCAGTCTCCTGAGGGGGAGTAGGCTTTGTCGTGCCCTCTTCACGACTGTCTTGGTGTGTTTGGACCATGATAATTACAAGATGTAGTTGAGGTTTAGGGTTTAGTGAATGATTAGACCCAAATACAATGCTTTTAGTTTTGGAAATATTCAGGACTAAATTATTCCACCCATTCCGATACTAACTGCAGCTCTTTGTTAAGTGTTGCAGTTATTTCAGTTGATGTAGTAGCTGAAGTTTATAGTGTTGAGTCATCCGCATACATAGACACAATGGCTTTACTCAGAGCCAGTGGCATGTCGTTAGTAAAGATGGAAAATATCAAGGGGCCCAGACAGCTGCCCTGGGGAATTCCTGATTCTACCTGGATTATGTTTGAGAGGCTTCCATTAAAGAACACACTATTTTACGTCTGTTAGACAAGTAACTCTTTATCCACATTATAGCAGGGGGTGTAAAGCCAAAACACATACGTTTTTGAATGATCGATAATGTCAAAAGCCGCACTGAAGTCTACTAAAACAGCCCCCACAATCTTTTATCATTAATAGTCCCGTGTAGCTCAGTTGGTAGAGCATGGCATTTGCAATGCCAGGGTTGTGGGTTCGTTTCTCACGGGGGGCCAGGATAAAAAAACAAAAAACATGCATGCACTCACTAACTGTAAGTCGCTCTGGATAAGAGTGTCTGCTAAATGACTAAAATGTAAATTTCTCTCAGTCAGTTATTTGTGTAAGTGCTGTGCTTGTTGAATGCCCTTCTCTATAAGGATGCTGAAAGTTTGTTGTCAATTTGTTTACAGTAAAATAGCATTGTATCTGGTCAAACACAATTTTTTCCAATAGTTTACTAAGGGTTGATAATAGGCTAATTGGTCGGCTATTTGAGCCAGTAAAGGGGGCTTTACTATTCTTAGGTAGCGGAATTACTTTTGCTTCCCTCCAAGCCTGAGGGGCACACACATTCTAGTGGGCTTAAATTGAAGATATGGCAAATAGGAGTGGCAATATCGTCCGCTATTATCCTCAGTAATTTTCCATCCAATTTGTCTGACCCAAATGGCTTGTCATTGTTGATAGACAATCATTTTCTCATCTCTTCCACACTCACTTTACGGAATTCAAAATTACAACGTTTGTCTTTCATAATTTGGTCAGATATACTTGGATGTGTCGTGTCAGCAATTGTTGCAGGCATGTCATGTCTAAGTTTGCTAATCTTGCCAATTAAATAATTATTAAAGTAGTTGACAATATCAGTTGGTTTTGTAATGAACGAGTCATCTGATTCAATGAATGATGGAGCTGAGTTTGCCTTTTTACCCAAAATTTTATTTAAGCAGCTCCAAAGCTTTTTACTATCATTCTTTATGTCATTTATCCTTGTTTCATAGTGTAGTTTCTTCTTCTTTTTATTCAGTTTAGTCACATGATTTCTCTATTTGTAATACGTTTGCCAATCGATTGTGCAGCCAGACTTATTTGCCATTCCTTTTGCCTCATCCCTCTCAACCATACAATTTTTCAATTCCTCATCAATCCACTGGGATTTAACAGGTTTTACAGTCATTTTCTTAATGGGTGCATGCTTATTAGTAACTGGAATAAGCAATTTCATAAATGTGTCAAGTGCAGTGTCTGTTTGCTCCTCATTTCACACCACGAACCAACAAATATTCTTCACATCAACAAGATAGGAATCACTACAAAACTTATTGTATGACATTTAGCAGACACTCTTATCCAGAGCGACTTACAGTTAGTGAATACATTTTTTTTTTTATACTGGCCCCCCGTGGGAATCAAACCCACAACCCTGGCGTTGCAAACACCATGCTCTATCAACTGAGCTACATCCCTGCCGGCCATTCCCTCCCCTACCCTGGACGACACTGGGCCAATTGTGCGCCGCCCATGAGTCTCCCGGTCGCGGCCGGCTGCGACAGAGCCTGGATTCGAACCAGGATCTCTAGTGGCACAGTTAGCACTGCGATGCAGTGCCTTAGACCACTGCGCCACTCTTATACACAATATTAGGCCCAGACTTTGGAACTTTGGTTTTCCTAGATATGGCTACTATATTGTGATCACTACATCCAATGGATTTGGATACTGGTTTCAAACAAATCTCTGCAGCATTAGTAGTAAAGATATGATCAATACATGTTGATGATTTAATTCCTGTGCTGTTTGTAACCACCTTGGTATGTTGACTGATAACCTGAACCAGGTTGCAGGCACTGGTTACAGTTTGAAGCTTTCCCTTGAGTGGACAGCCTGATGAAAGCCAGTCAATATTTAAATCGCCCAGAAATTATACCTCTCTATTGATATCACATACATTATCAAGCATTTCAACATTGTTATCCAGATACTGACTGTTAGCACTTGGTGGTCTATAGCAGCTTCCCACCAGAATTGGCTTTAGGTGAGGAAGATGAACCTGTAGCCATATTGCTTCAACAGTATCTAACATGAGATCCTTTAATCTTCACAGGAATGTGGTTCTGAATATAAACAGCACCACCACCGTTGGCATTTCTATATTTTCTGTAAACGTTATAACCTTGTATTGCTACCACTGTATCATCAAATGTATTATCTAAGAGAGTTTCAGAGATAGTCACAATATGAATGTCATCTGTTACTAGCAAATTATTGTTTCTAAAGCTACATATGTTAACGTGGGCTATTTTGAGCACTTTTCTTCTGGGATGCTTACTTGTTTTTATTGCTTTACTGGGAAGCTTAGCAGCAGTAGATGTGCTCATGTTCTTTATGTTAGTGCAGGGTGAGCTGCACACAGTGGACTTCCTCTCCGGGCACACCGGCTCAGTGCTAACAGTATAAATCTGGTTCTTAGGCATGTGATTACTGCATACAATAGCTCTAGGATCAGCAGAGGCATTCAGGGCAGTTTGAGGGGCATAAATGAGGTTACTTATATTGTGTCTACCGATGCCCCTGATGAAATGTACATTTGCTGAAGCATTTTGACAACTCTGCGTCACAATGGTAGGGATTAGCTGAGCTGGGCTTGGGTCATTGCTAAGTCATTGTCTCAACGCAGCCATAAAATGCTGTGAAAGGATGGGTTGATCCCATCCTCCTTATAAAACGTGTTTTGTTTCCAAAAGGTATTGAAATTGTCAACAAAAGTTACACCCATTGAGCTGCAATAATCACGTAGCCAGTTGTGAAGAGCAAGAATCCTGCTAAAGCGCTCAATGCCACGATTCAGAGAGGGCACAGGACCAGATATGATGTTTTTTGTTTGTTAGTGTCTAGTAGAGAGTCAATCAGTTCTTTAAAATCCAGTTTCAACTGTGCAGAGCTGCCCTTCATAATGTCATTAAAACCCACATGGACTACGATAGAATCGATTTCCATGTCCTGACGTAGTACATTCTGGAGCAGCTTAGTAATGTAATTTACTTGAGCTCTAGGATAGGACATTGGAGCTGCCCAAAATCACGGCTGGCGAGAAGGACGAGGAAATCCGCCCACTCCCACGCTTCACAGGATGCAGGCCTCTGACAGATGGAGAAGCCCCGCTCGATCCAGAGCAGGGACGGAAGGTTGCCGACGTCGACATAGAAATTGTAGTAGTAGGCACTGCAGCCGCAGACACAGGCACCCCCAGCGACGAAGGTGCAGGAAGATCAGGTTCCAGGACGGCGAAACTATTAGTTGTTTGTATCCGCTCCGGGCCTCTCGTTGGGAGTGTAGACTGCTTTGCGGTAGGTCGCTGTCTTCGGCTTCCACGGCTCGTGACATGCGACCATCGTTGATTGCCTTTCTCCTCATGCTGTGCTCCTTCGACGGCGCTATCAGATGGAGGAGCTCCGGGCAACACCGGCCAGTCGGATGATGACAAATGACAAGGCGGAGATGCATCCAACAAGAGCGAACGCCGTCCAGCCACCGGTGTAGAAAATGTAAACATTCCACTCTGCGTTTTCCCCAGTTTCTTACGTAGGCTGGCGACCTGCGTGATCAAGGAAGCCACCTCAAGCCAATAATCCTCTGCAAGTCAACAGGTGGAGGCTATGTGTCTCAGGCAGCCAAGTGGAGGCTATGTGTCTCAGGCAGTAAAGTGGAGGCTATGTGTCTCAGGCAGCCAGGTGGAGGCTATGTGTCTCAGGCAGCCAAGTGGAGGCTATGTGTCTCAGGCAGCCAGGTGGAGGCTATGTGTCTCAGGCAGCCAGGTGGAGGCTATGTGTCTCAGGCAGCCAAGTGGAGGCTATGTGTCTCAGGCAGTAAAGTGGAGGCTATGTGTCTCAGGCAGCCAGGTGGAGGCTATGTGTCTCAGGCAGCCAAGTGGAGGCTATGTGTCTCAGGCAGCCAGGTGGAGGCTATGTGTCTCAGGCAGTAAAGTGGAGGCTATGTGTCTCAGGCAGCCAGGTGGAGAGTATGTGTCTCAGGCAGCCAGGTGGAGGCTATGTGTCTCAGGCAGCCAAGTGGAGGCTATGTGTCTCAGGCAGTAAAGTGGAGGCTATGTGTCTCAGGCAGTAAAGTGGAGGCAATGTGTCTCAGGCAGTAAAGTGGAGGCTATGTGTCTCAGGCAGTAAAGTGGAGGCTATGTGTCTCAGGCAGTAAAGTGGAGGCTATGTGTCTCAGGCAGCCAGGTGGAGGCTATGTGTCTCAGGCAGCCAGGTGGAGGCTATGTGTCTCAGGCAGCCAGGTGGAGGCTATGTGTCTCAGGCAGTAAAGTGGAGGCTATGTGTCTCAGGCAGCCAGGTGGAGGCTATGTGTCTCAGGCAGCCAGGTGGAGGCTATGTGTCTCAGGCAGTAAAGTGGAGGCTATGTGTCTCAGGCAGTAAAGTGGAGGCTATGTGTCTCAGGCAGTAAAGTGGAGGCTATGTGTCTCAGGCAGCCAGGTGGAGGCTATGTGTCTCAGGCAGCCAGGTGGAGACTATGTGTCTCAGGCAGCCAGGTGGAGGCTATGTGTCTCAGGCAGTAAAGTGGAGGCTATGTGTCTCAGGCAGCCAGGTGGAGGCTATGTGTCTCAGGCAGCCAGGTGGAGGCTATGTGTCTCAGGCAGCCAAGTGGAGGCTATGTGTCTCAGGCAGCCAAGTGGAGGCTATGTGTCTCAGGCAGCCAGGTGGAGGCTATGTGTCTCAGGCAGCCAGGTGGAGGCTATGTGTCTCAGGCAGCCAGGTGGAGGCTATGTGTCTCAGGCAGCCAGGTGGAGGCTATGTGTCTCAGGCAGCCAGGTGGAGGCTATGTGTCTCAGGCAGCCAGGTGGAGGCTATGTGTCTCAGGCAGTAAAGTGGAGGCTATGTGTCTCAGGCAGCCAGGTGGAGGCTATGTGTCTCAGGCAGCCAAGTGGAGGCTATGTGTCTCAGGCAGTAAAGTGGAGGCTATGTGTCTCAGGCAGCCAGGTGGAGGCTATGTGTCTCAGGCAGTAAAGTGGAGGCTATGTGTCTCAGGCAGTAAAGTGGAGGCTATGTGTCTCAGGCAGTAAAGTGGAGGCTATGTGTCTCAGGCAGCCAGGTGGAGGCTATGTGTCTCAGGCAGTAAAGTGGAGGCTATGTGTCTCAGGCAGCCAGGTGGAGGCTATGTGTCTCAGGCAGCCAAGTGGAGGCTATGTGTCTCAGGCAGTAAAGTGGAGGCTATGTGTCTCAGGCAGTAAAGTGGAGGCTATGTGTCTCAGGCAGCCAGGTGGAGGCCAAGTGTCTCAGGCAGCCAGGTGGAGGCTATGTGTCTCAGGCAGTAAAGTGGAGGCTATGTGTCTCAGGCAGCCAGGTGGAGGCTATGTGTCTCAGGCAGTAAAGTGGAGGCTATGTGTCTCAGGCAGCCAGGTGGAGGCTATGTGTCTCAGGCAGCCAGGTGGAGACTATGTGTCTCAGGCAGTAAAGTGGAGGCTATGTGTCTCAGGCAGCCAGGTGGAGGCTATGTGTCTCAGGCAGCCAGGTGGAGACTATGTGTCTCAGGCAGTAAAGTGGAGGCTATGTGTCTCAGGCAGCCAGGTGGAGGCTATGTGTCTCAGGCAGTAAAGTGGAGGCTATGTGTCTCAGGCAGCCAGGTGGAGGCTATGTGTCTCAGGCAGCCAGGTGGAGGCTATGTGTCTCAGGCAGTAAAGTGGAGGCTATGTGTCTCAGGCAGCCAGGTGGAGGCTATGTGTCTCAGGCAGCCAGGTGGAGACTATGTGTCTCAGGCAGCCAGGTGGAGACTATGTGTCTCAGGCAGTAAAGTGGAGGCTATGTGTCTCAGGCAGCCAGGTGGAGGCTATGTGTCTCAGACAGCCAGGTGGAGGCTATTTGTCTCAGGCAGTAAAGTGGAGGCTATGTGTCTCAGGCAGCCAGGTGGAGGCTATGTGTCTCAGGCAGTAAAGTGGAGGCTATGTGTCTCAGGCAGCCAGGTGGAGGCTATGTGTCTCAGGCAGCCAGGTGGAGGCTATGTGTCTCAGGCAGCCAGGTGGAGACTAATGTGTCTCAGGCAGCCAGGTGGAGGCTATGTGTCTCAGGCAGTAAAGTGGAGGCTATGTGCCTCAGGCAGCCAGGTGGAGGCTATGTGTCTCAGGCAGCCAGGTGGAGGCTATGTGTCTCAAGCAGCCAGGTGGAGGCTATGTGTCTCAGGCAGCCAGGTGGAGGCTATGTGTCTCAGGCAGCCAGGTGGAGGCTATGTGTCTCAGGCAGCCAGGTGGAGGCTATGTGTCTCAGGCAGTAAAGTGGAGGCTATGTGCCTCAGGCAGCCAGGTGGAGGCTATGTGTCTCAGGCAGCCAGGTGGAGGCTATGTGTCTCAGGCAGCCAGGTGGAGGCTATGTGTCTCAGGCAGCCAGGTGGAGGCTATGTGTCTCAGGCAGTAAAGTGGAGACTATGTGTCTCAGGCAGTAAAGTGGAGGCTATGTGTCTCAGGCAGTAAAGTGGAGGCTATGTGTCTCAGGCAGTAAAGTGGAGGCTATGTGTCTCAGGCAGTAAAGTGGAGGCTATGTGTCTCAGGCAGTAAAGTGGAGGCTATGTGTCTCAGGCAGCCAGGTGGAGGCTATGTGTCTCAGGCAGCCAGGTGGAGGCTATGTGTCTCAGGCAGTAAAGTGGAGGCTATGTGTCTCAGGCAGCCAGGTGGAGGCTATGTGTCTCAGGCAGCCAAGTGGAGGCTATGTGTCTCAGGCAGTAAAGTGGAGGCTATGTGTCTCAGGCAGTAAAGTGGAGGCTATGTGTCTCAGGCAGCCAGGTGGAGGCTATGTGTCTAAGGCAGCCAGGTGGAGGCTATGTGTCTCAGGCAGCCAGGTGGAGGCTATGTGTCTCAGGCAGTAAAGTGGAGACTATGTGTCTCAGGCAGTAAAGTGGAGGCTATGTGTCTCAGGCAGTAAAGTGGAGGCTATGTGTCTCAGGCAGTAAGGTGGAGGCTATGTGTCTCAGGCAGTAAAGTGGAGGCTATGTGTCTCAGGCAGTAAAGTGGAGGCTATGTGTCTCAGGCAGCCAGGTGGAGGCTATGTGTCTCAGGCAGCCAGGTGGAGGCTATGTGTCTCAGGCAGCAAAGTGGAGGCTATGTGTCTCAGGCAGCCAGGTGGAGGCTATGTGTCTCAGGCAGCCAAGTGGAGGCTATGTGTCTCAGGCAGTAAAGTGGAGGCTATGTTTCTCAGGCAGTAAAGTGGAGGCTATGTGTCTCAGGCAGCCAGGTGGAGGCTATGTGTCTCAGGCAGCCAGGTGGAGGCTATGTGTCTCAGGCAGCCAGGTGGAGGCTATGTGTCTCAGGCAGCCAGGTGGAGGCTATGTGTCTCAGGCAGTAAAGTGGAGGCTATGTGTCTCAGGCAGCCAGGTGGAGGCTATGTGTCTCAGGCAGCCAAGTGGAGGCTATGTGTCTCAGGCAGTAAAGTGGAGGCTATGTGTCTCAGGCAGGAAAGTGGAGGCTATGTGTCTCAGGCAGCCAGGTGGAGGCTATGTGTCTCAGGCAGCCAGGTGGAGGCTATGTGTCTCAGGCAGTAAAGTGGAGGCTATGTGTCTCAGGCAGTAAAGTGGAGGCTATGTGTCTCAGGCAGTAAAGTGGAGGCTATGTGTCTCAGGCAGCCAGGTGGAGGCTATGTGTCTCAGGCAGTAAAGTGGAGGCTATGTGTCTCAGGCAGCCAGGTGGAGGCTATGTGTCTCAGGCAGCCAAGTGGAGGCTATGTGTCTCAGGCAGTAAAGTGGAGGCTATGTGTCTCAGGCAGTAAAGTGGAAGCTATGTGTCTCAGGCAGCCAGGTGGAGGCTATGTGTCTCAGGCAGACAGGTGGAGGCTATGTGTCTCAGGCAGTAAATTGGAGGCTATGTGTCTCAGGCAGCCAGGTGGAGGCTATGTGTCTCAGGCAGTAAAGTGGAGGCTATGTGTCTCAGGCAGCCAGGTGGAGGCTATGTGTCTCAGGCAGCCAGGTGGAGACTATGTGTCTCAGGCAGTAAAGTGGAGGCTATGTGTCTCAGGCAGCCAGGTGGAGGCTATGTGTCTCAGGCAGCCAGGTGGAGACTATGTGTCTCAGGCAGTAAAGTGGAGGCTATGTGTCTCAGGCAGCCAGGTGGAGGCTATGTGTCTCAGGCAGTAAAGTGGAGGCTATGTGTCTCAGGCAGCCAGGTGGAGGCTATGTGTCTCAGGCAGCCAGGTGGAGGCTATGTGTCTCAGGCAGTAAAGTGGAGGCTATGTGTCTCAGGCAGCCAGGTGGAGGCTATGTGTCTCAGGCAGCCAGGTGGAGACTATGTGTCTCAGGCAGCCAGGTGGAGACTATGTGTCTCAGGCAGTAAAGTGGAGGCTATGTGTCTCAGGCAGCCAGGTGGAGGCTATGTGTCTCAGGCAGCCAGGTGGAGGCTATGTGTCTCAGGCAGTAAAGTGGAGGCTATGTGTCTCAGGCAGCCAGGTGGAGGCTATGTGTCTCAGCCAGTAAAGTGGAGGCTATGTGTCTCAGGCAGCCAGGTGGAGGCTATGTGTCTCAGGCAGCCAGGTGGAGGCTATGTGTCTCAGGCAGCCAGGTGGAGACTATGTGTCTCAGGCAGCCAGGTGGAGGCTATGTGTCTCAGGCAGTAAAGTGGAGGCTATGTGCCTCAGGCAGCCAGGTGGAGGCTATGTGTCTCAGGCAGCCTGGTGGAGGCTTTGTGTCTCAGGCAGCCAGGTGGAGGCTATGTGTCTCAGGCAGCCAGGTGGAGGCTATGTGTCGCAGGCAGCCAGGTGGAGGCTATGTGTCTCAGGCAGCCAGGTGGAGGCTATGTGTCTCAGGCAGTAAAGTGGAGGCTATGTGCCTCAGGCAGCCAGGTGGAGGCTATGTGTCTCAGGCAGCCAGGTGGAGGCTATGTGTCTCAGGCAGCCAGGTGGAGGCTATGTGTCTCAGGCAGCCAGGTGGAGGCTATGTGTCTCAGGCAGTAAAGTGGAGGCTATGTGTCTCAGGCAGCCAGGTGGAGACTATGTGTCTCAGGCAGCCAGGTGGAGACTATGTGTCTCAGGCAGTAAAGTGGAGGCTATGTGTCTCAGGCAGCCAGGTGGAGGCTATGTGTCTCAGGCAGCCAGGTGGAGGCTATGTGTCTCAGGCAGTAAAGTGGAGGCTATGTGTCTCAGGCAGCCAGGTGGAGGCTATGTGTCTCAGGCAGTAAAGTGGAGGCTATGTGTCTCAGGCAGCCAGGTGGAGGCTATGTGTCTCAGGCAGCCAGGTGGAGGCTATGTGTCTCAGGCAGCCAGGTGGAGACTATGTGTCTCAGGCAGCCAGGTGGAGGCTATGTGTCTCAGGCAGTAAAGTGGAGGCTATGTGCCTCAGGCAGCCAGGTGGAGGCTATGTGTCTCAGGCAGCCAGGTGGAGACTATGTGTCTCAGGCAGTACAGAGTGTCTCGCACCAGGTGAGGCTATGTGTCTCAGGCAGTAAAGTGGAGGCTATGTGTCTCAGGCAGCCAGGTGGAGGCTATGTGTCTCAGGCAGCCAGGTGGAGGCTATGTGTCTCAGGCAGTAAAGTGGAGGCTATGTGTCTCAGGCAGCCAGGTGGAGGCTATGTGTCTCAGGCAGCCAGGTGGAGACTATGTGTCTCAGGCAGCCAGGTGGAGACTAGGTGCCCGGCAAAGTGGAGGCTATGTGTCTCAGGCAGCCAGGTGGAGGCTATGTGTCTCAGACAGCCAGGTGGAGGCTATTTGTCTCAGGCAGTAAAGTGGAGGCTATGATCTCAGGCAGCCAGGTGGAGGCTATGTGTCTCAGGCAGTAAAGTGGAGGCTATGTGTCTCAGGCAGCCAGGTGGAGGCTATGTGTCTCAGGCAGCCAGGTGGAGGCTATGTGTCTCAGGCAGCCAGGTGGAGACTAATGTGTCTCAGGCAGCCAGGTGGAGGCTATGTGTCTCAGGCAGTAAAGTGGAGGCTATGTGCCTCAGGCAGCCAGGTGGAGGCTATGTGTCTCAGGCAGCCAGGTGGAGGCTATGTGTCTCAAGCAGCCAGGTGGAGGCTATGTGTCTCAGGCAGCCAGGTGGAGGCTATGTGTCTCAGGCAGCCAGGTGGAGGCTATGTGTCTCAGGCAGCCAGGTGGAGGCTATGTGTCTCAGGCAGTAAGGTGGAGGCTATGTGCCTCAGGCAGCCAGGTGGAGGCTATGTGTCTCAGGCAGCCAGGTGGAGGCTATGTGTCTCAGGCAGCCAGGTGGAGGCTATGTGTCTCAGGCAGCCAGGTGGAGGCTATGTGTCTCAGGCAGTAAAGTGGAGGCTATGTGTCTCAGGCAGTAAAGTGGAGGCTATGTGTCTCAGGCAGTAAAGTGGAGGCTATGTGTCTCAGGCAGTAAAGTGGAGGCTATGTGTCTCCAGGCAGTAAAGTGGAGGCTATGTGTCTCAGGCAGTAAAGTGGAGGCTATGTGTCTCAGGCAGCCAGGTGGAGGCTATGTGTCTCAGGCAGCCAGGTGGAGGCTATGTGTCTCCAGGCAGTAAAGTGGAGGCTATGTGTCTCAGGCAGCCAGGTGGAGGCTATGTGTCTCAGGCAGCCAAGTGGAGGCTATGTGTCTCAGGCAGTAAAGTGGAGGCTATGTGTCTCAGGCAGTAAAGTGGAGGCTATGTGTCTCAGGCAGCCAGGTGGAGGCTATGTGTCTAAGGCAGCCAGGTGGAGGCTATGTGTCTCAGGCAGCCAGGTGGAGGCTATGTGTCTCAGGCAGTAAAGTGGAGACTATGTGTCTCAGGCAGTAAAGTGGAGGCTATGTGTCTCAGGCAGTAAAGTGGAGGCTATGTGTCTCAGGCAGTAAAGTGGAGGCTATGTGTCTCAGGCAGTAAAGTGGAGGCTATGTGTCTCAGGCAGTAAAGTGGAGGCTATGTGTCTCAGGCAGCCAGGTGGAGGCTATGTGTCTCAGGCAGCCAGGTGGAGGCTATGTGTCTCAGGCAGTAAAGTGGAGGCTATGTGTCTCAGGCAGCCAGGTGGAGGCTATGTGTCTCAGGCAGCCAAGTGGAGGCTATGTGTCTCAGGCAGTAAAGTGGAGGCTATGTTTCTCAGGCAGTAAAGTGGAGGCTATGTGTCTCAGGCAGCCAGGTGGAGGCTATGTGTCTCAGGCAGCCAGGTGGAGGCTATGTGTCTCAGGCAGCCAGGTGGAGGCTATGTGTCTCAGGCAGCCAGGTGGAGGCTATGTGTCTCAGGCAGTAAAGTGGAGGCTATGTGTCTCAGGCAGCCAGGTGGAGGCTATGTGTCTCAGGCAGCCAAGTGGAGGCTATGTGTCTCAGGCAGGAAAGTGGAGGCTATGTGTCTCAGGCAGGAAAGTGGAGGCTATGTGTCTCAGGCAGCCAGGTGGAGGCTATGTGTCTCAGGCAGCCAGGTGGAGGCTATGTGTCTCAGGCAGTAAAGTGGAGGCTATGTGTCTCAGGCAGTAAAGTGGAGGCTATGTGTCTCAGGCAGTAAAGTGGAGGCTATGTGTCTCAGGCAGCCAGGTGGAGGCTATGTGTCTCAGGCAGTAAAGTGGAGGCTATGTGTCTCAGGCAGCCAGGTGGAGGCTATGTGTCTCAGGCAGCCAAGTGGAGGCTATGTGTCTCAGGCAGTAAAGTGGAGGCTATGTGTCTCAGGCAGTAAAGTGGAAGCTATGTGTCTCAGGCAGCCAGGTGGAGGCTATGTGTCTCAGGCAGACAGGTGGAGGCTATGTGTCTCAGGCAGTAAATTGGAGGCTATGTGTCTCAGGCAGCCAGGTGGAGGCTATGTGTCTCAGGCAGTAAAGTGGAGGCTATGTGTCTCAGGCAGCCAGGTGGAGGCTATGTGTCTCAGGCAGCCAGGTGGAGACTATGTGTCTCAGGCAGTAAAGTGGAGGCTATGTGTCTCAGGCAGCCAGGTGGAGGCTATGTGTCTCAGGCAGCCAGGTGGAGACTATGTGTCTCAGGCAGTAAAGTGGAGGCTATGTGTCTCAGGCAGCCAGGTGGAGGCTATGTGTCTCAGGCAGTAAAGTGGAGGCTATGTGTCTCAGGCAGCCAGGTGGAGGCTATGTGTCTCAGGCAGCCAGGTGGAGGCTATGTGTCTCAGGCAGTAAAGTGGAGGCTATGTGTCTCAGGCAGCCAGGTGGAGGCTATGTGTCTCAGGCAGCCAGGTGGAGACTATGTGTCTCAGGCAGCCAGGTGGAGACTATGTGTCTCAGGCAGTAAGGTGGAGGCTATGTGTCTCAGGCAGCCAGGTGGAGGCTATGTGTCTCAGGCAGCCAGGTGGAGGCTATGTGTCTCAGGCAGTAAAGTGGAGGCTATGTGTCTCAGGCAGCCAGGTGGAGGCTATGTGTCTCAGCCAGTAAAGTGGAGGCTATGTGTCTCAGGCAGCCAGGTGGAGGCTATGTGTCTCAGGCAGCCAGGTGGAGGCTATGTGTCTCAGGCAGCCAGGTGGAGACTATGTGTCTCAGGCAGTAAAGTGGAGGCTATGTGTCTCAGGCAGCCAGGTGGAGGCTATGTGTCTCAGGCAGCGTGGTGGAGGCTTTGTGTCTCAGGCAGCCAGGTGGAGGCTATGTGTCTCAGGCAGCCAGGTGGAGGCTATGTGTCGCAGGCAGCCAGGTGGAGGCTATGTGTCTCAGGCAGCCAGGTGGAGGCTATGTGTCTCAGGCAGTAAAGTGGAGGCTATGTGCCTCAGGCAGCCAGGTGGAGGCTATGTGTCTCAGGCAGCCAGGTGGAGGCTATGTGTCTCAGGCAGCCAGGTGGAGGCTATGTGTCTCAGGCAGCCAGGTGGAGGCTATGTGTCTCAGGCAGTAAAGTGGAGGCTATGTGTCTCAGGCAGCCAGGTGGAGACTATGTGTCTCAGGCAGCCAGGTGGAGACTATGTGTCTCAGGCAGTAAAGTGGAGGCTATGTGTCTCAGGCAGCCAGGTGGAGGCTATGTGTCTCAGGCAGCCAGGTGGAGGCTATGTGTCTCAGGCAGCAAAGTGGAGGCTATGTGTCTCAGGCAGCCAGGTGGAGGCTATGTGTCTCAGGCAGTAAAGTGGAGGCTATGTGTCTCAGGCAGCCAGGTGGAGGCTATGTGTCTCAGGCAGCCAGGTGGAGGCTATGTGTCTCAGGCAGCCAGGTGGAGACTATGTGTCTCAGGCAGCCAGGTGGAGGCTATGTGTCTCAGGCAGTAAAGTGGAGGCTATGTGCCTCAGGCAGCCAGGTGGAGGCTATGTGTCTCAGGCAGCCAGGTGGAGGCTATGTGTCTCAGGCAGCCAGGTGGAGGCTATGTGTCTCAGGCAGCCAGGTGGAGGCTATGTGTCTCAGGCAGCCAGGTGGAGGCTATGTGTCTCAGGCAGCCAGGTGGAGGCTATGTGTCTCAGGCAGTAAAGTGGAGGCTATGTGCCTCAGGCAGCCAGGTGGAGGCTATGTGTCTCAGGCAGCCAGGTGGAGGCTATGTGTCTCAGGCAGCCAGGTGGAGGCTATGTGTCTCAGGCAGCCAGGTGGAGGCTATGTGTCTCAGGCAGCCAAGTGGAGGCTATGTGTCTCAGGCAGTAAAGTGGAGGCTATGTTTCTCAGGCAGTAAAGTGGAGGCTATGTGTCTCAGGCAGCCAGGTGGAGGCTATGTGTCTCAGGCAGCCAGGTGGAGGCTATGTGTCTCAGGCAGCCAGGTGGAGGCTATGTGTCTCAGGCAGCCAGGTGGAGGCTATGTGTCTCAGGCAGTAAAGTGGAGGCTATGTGTCTCAGGCAGCCAGGTGGAGGCTATGTGTCTCAGGCAGCCAAGTGGAGGCTATGTGTCTCAGGCAGTAAAGTGGAGGCTATGTGTCTCAGGCAGGAAAGTGGAGGCTATGTGTCTCAGGCAGCCAGGTGGAGGCTATGTGTCTCAGGCAGCCAGGTGGAGGCTATGTGTCTCAGGCAGTAAAGTGGAGGCTATGTGTCTCAGGCAGTAAAGTGGAGGCTATGTGTCTCAGGCAGTAAAGTGGAGGCTATGTGTCTCAGGCAGCCAGGTGGAGGCTATGTGTCTCAGGCAGTAAAGTGGAGGCTATGTGTCTCAGGCAGCCAGGTGGAGGCTATGTGTCTCAGGCAGCCAAGTGGAGGCTATGTGTCTCAGGCAGTAAAGTGGAGGCTATGTGTCTCAGGCAGTAAAGTGGAAGCTATGTGTCTCAGGCAGCCAGGTGGAGGCTATGTGTCTCAGGCAGACAGGTGGAGGCTATGTGTCTCAGGCAGTAAAGTGGAGGCTATGTGTCTCAGGCAGCCAGGTGGAGGCTATGTGTCTCAGGCAGTAAAGTGGAGGCTATGTGTCTCAGGCAGCCAGGTGGAGGCTATGTGTCTCAGGCAGCCAGGTGGAGACTATGTGTCTCAGGCAGTAAAGTGGAGGCTATGTGTCTCAGGCAGCCAGGTGGAGGCTATGTGTCTCAGGCAGCCAGGTGGAGACTATGTGTCTCAGGCAGTAAAGTGGAGGCTATGTGTCTCAGGCAGCCAGGTGGAGGCTATGTGTCTCAGGCAGTAAAGTGGAGGCTATGTGTCTCAGGCAGCCAGGTGGAGGCTATGTGTCTCAGGCAGCCAGGTGGAGGCTATGTGTCTCAGGCAGTAAAGTGGAGGCTATGTGTCTCAGGCAGCCAGGTGGAGGCTATGTGTCTCAGGCAGCCAGGTGGAGACTATGTGTCTCAGGCAGCCAGGTGGAGACTATGTGTCTCAGGCAGTAAAGTGGAGGCTATGTGTCTCAGGCAGCCAGGTGGAGGCTATGTGTCTCAGGCAGCCAGGTGGAGGCTATGTGTCTCAGGCAGTAAAGTGGAGGCTATGTGTCTCAGGCAGCCAGGTGGAGGCTATGTGTCTCAGCCAGTAAAGTGGAGGCTATGTGTCTCAGGCAGCCAGGTGGAGGCTATGTGTCTCAGGCAGCCAGGTGGAGGCTATGTGTCTCAGGCAGCCAGGTGGAGACTATGTGTCTCAGGCAGCCAGGTGGAGGCTATGTGTCTCAGGCAGTAAAGTGGAGGCTATGTGCCTCAGGCAGCCAGGTGGAGGCTATGTGTCTCAGGCAGCCAGGTGGAGGCTATGTGTCTCAGGCAGCCAGGTGGAGGCTATGTGTCTCAGGCAGCCAGGTGGAGGCTATGTGTCGCAGGCAGCCAGGTGGAGGCTATGTGTCTCAGGCAGCCAGGTGGAGGCTATGTGTCTCAGGCAGTAAAGTGGAGGCTATGTGCCTCAGGCAGCCAGGTGGAGGCTATGTGTCTCAGGCAGCCAGGTGGAGGCTATGTGTCTCAGGCAGCCAGGTGGAGGCTATGTGTCTCAGGCAGCCAGGTGGAGGCTATGTGTCTCAGGCAGTAAAGTGGAGGCTATGTGTCTCAGGCAGCCAGGTGGAGACTATGTGTCTCAGGCAGCCAGGTGGAGACTATGTGTCTCAGGCAGTAAAGTGGAGGCTATGTGTCTCAGGCAGCCAGGTGGAGGCTATGTGTCTCAGGCAGCCAGGTGGAGGCTATGTGTCTCAGGCAGTAAAGTGGAGGCTATGTGTCTCAGGCAGCCAGGTGGAGGCTATGTGTCTCAGGCAGTAAAGTGGAGGCTATGTGTCTCAGGCAGCCAGGTGGAGGCTATGTGTCTCAGGCAGCCAGGTGGAGGCTATGTGTCTCAGGCAGCCAGGTGGAGACTATGTGTCTCAGGCAGCCAGTTGGAGGCTATGTGTCTCAGGCAGTAAAGTGGAGGCTATGTGCCTCAGGCAGCCAGGTGGAGGCTATGTGTCTCAGGCAGCCAGGTGGAGGCTATGTGTCTCAGGCAGCCAGGTGGAGGCTATGTGTCTCAGGCAGCCAGGTGGAGGCTATGTGTCTCAGGCAGCCAGGTGGAGGCTATGTGTCTCAGGCAGCCAGGTGGAGGCTATGTGTCTCAGGCAGTAAAGTGGAGGCTATGTGCCTCAGGCAGCCAGGTGGAGGCTATGTGTCTCAGGCAGCCAGGTGGAGGCTATGTGTCTCAGGCAGCCAGGTGGAGGCTATGTGTCTCAGGCAGCCAGGTGGAGGCTATGTGTCTCAGGCAGCCAGGTGGAGGCTATGTGTCTCAGGCAGCCAGGTGGAGGCTATGTGTCTCAGGCAGTAAAGTGGAGGCTATGTGTCTCAGGCAGCCAGGTGGAGGCTATGTGTCTCAGGGAGTAAAGTG
>NW_025533996.1:55000-75000 GCF_020615455.1 Coregonus clupeaformis | reverse complement strand
AAACCATCTCCTACAGAGAGATGAACCTGGAGAAGAGTCCCCTAAGCAAGCTGGTCCTGGGGCTCTGTTCACAAACACAAACAGACCCCACAGAGCCCCAGGACAACAACAACACAATTAGACCAAACCAAATCATGAGAAAACTAAAAGAGAATTACTTGACACATTGGATAGAATTAACAAAAAAACAGCGCAAACTATCATCCATAACTGCCACTGGACTCATCCATAACTGCCACTGGACTCATCCATAACTACCACTGGACTAATCCATAACTGCCACTGGACTCATTTATAACTACCACTTGACTCATCCATAACTGCCACTGGACTCATCCATAACTGCCACTGGACTCATCCATAACTACCACTTGACTCATCCATAACTGCCACTGGACTCATCCATAACTACCACTGGACTAATCCATAACTGCCACTGGACTCATTTATAACTACCACTGGGCTAATCCATAACTACCACTAGACTCATTTATAACAAAACCATCTCCTACAGAGAGATTAACTTGGAGAAGAGTCCCCTAAGCAAGCTGGTCCTGGGGCTCTGTTCACAAACACAAACAGACCCCACAGAGCCCCAGGACAACAACAACACAATTAGACCAAACCAAATCATGAGAAAACTAAAAGAGAATTACTTGACACATTGGATAGAATTAACAAAAAAACAGCGCAAACTATCATCCATAACTATCACTGGACTCATCCAAAACTACCACTGGACTAATCCATAACTACCACTAGACTCATCCAGAAATACCACTGGACTCATCCATATCTACCACTAGACTCATCCATAACTACCACTGGACTAATCCATAACTGCCACTGGACTCATCCATAACTACCCCTAGACTCATCCATAACTACCACTGGACTCATCCATAACTACCACTAGACTCATCCATAACTGCCACTGGACTCATCCATAACTACCACTAGACTCATCCATAACTACCACTTGACTCATCCATAACTTCCACTGGACTCATCCATAACTACCACTAGACTCATCCATAACTGCCACTGGACTCATCCATAACTAACACTAGACTCATCCATAAGTACCACTAGGCTCATTTATAACTACCGCTGGACTCATCCATAACTACCGCTGGAATCATCCATAACTACCACTTGACTCATCCATAACTGCCACTGGACTCATCCATAAGTACCACTAGACTCATCCATAACTACCGCTGGACTAATCCATAACCACCACTAGACTCATCCATAACTACCACTTGACTAATCCATAACTACCACATGACTGATCCATAACTGCCACTGGACTCATCCATAACTACCACTAGACTCATCCATATGTACAAATGGACTAATCCATAACTCCCACTGGACTCATCCGTAACTACCACTTGACTAATCCATCACTGCCACTGGACTCATCCATAACTACCACTTGACTCATCCATAACTGCCACTGGACTCATCCATAACTACCACTGGACTAATCCATAACTGCCACTGGACTCATTTATAACTACCACTTGACTCATCCATAACTACCACTGGACTCATCCATAAGTACCACTAGACTCATCCATAACTACCGCTGGACTAATCCATAACCACCACTAGACTCATCCATAACTACCACTAGACTCATCCATAACTACCACTGGACTCATCCATAACTACCACTGGACTAATCCATAACTACCACTGGACTCATATTGCTTCTCTCTATTGACTGCACATCCAAACAATGAGGAAAAACAGATTTCAGTTCATTAAAGTCATCGGCCACTAGAAACATTTTCTTGAGTGGCCCTACAGTGCCTTCAGAAAGTATTCACATCCCTTCGCTTTTTCCAGATTTAGTTGCCTGAATTTAAAATTGATTACATTTAGATTTTTGTGTCCCTTCCCAGGTTTCCATCCAACCTTTCTATGCCAGTAAAGTACGTCAGATAAAACATTTCATGACAGGTCTGATGGAAACAGACATTTTTTTGGTAAACTTTCCAAATGTCCACAAAACAAAATACGCTAGACAAGGTGTGATCTTTTTGTGTCGGTAAAATTAATTATGTGAGAAATGGCGGTGGAAACAACTTCATGCACAATTATTGATATAATAGCCATCATGTCGAAGTAAACTTGGCGTCACGCGATGATATGTTGTGTGGTCCTCCCACTACGACTCAGGAAACCATGCAGTTTATTAAGCTACAGATGAAATACATTATGATGAACTTCACAGGGTGGTGAAAGAAGGTGATGAGCTTGATGCTCCATTCCAATAAATATTGAGGGTCTTATTCTGGAGACATGATGATCGATGCTTGGCTGCCGTTTGACAAATACAAAATAATATCGCTCTTATTCATAATAATCTCATCATGTAGATAGCCTACCCACAATGTGTCTGCCAGCTGTTGACTAGAACACAGGTGCCAAGACCAGAGTAGGCACATTATGTCACGATCGTCTAAGGAAGCGGACCAAGGCGCAGCGTGTTGAGCGAACATGTTGACTTTATTAACTTAAAGCAACCACGAAAACAACAAATCAAATGACGATAGTGAAGTCCACAGCGACAATGACTGAACACGGAACAAAAACCCACAAACACAAGGTGAAGACACACAGTTTAAATATGGCTCCCAATCAGAGATAACGAGCCGACAGCTGACACTCGTTACCACTGATTGGGAGTCACACGAACAACCAAGACAACACACCCAAAGACAACCAACCAAAACACAACAAAACGAACACACCCTGGCTCAACATACAAAGTCCCGGAGCCAGAGCGTGACAGTACCCCCCCCTAAAGGCGCGGACTCCGACCGCGCCTACACCCCAAAATAGGGGAGGGCTGGGTGGGTGTTGCTCCTCGGAGGCGGCTCCGGCTCCGGGCTTGACCACCACCCCACTTCACTCCCCCGTAGTGCCCCCGGTCCGATCTGACCCCGCTTGTTGGATCAGGACCTCCGACGCGCACCCTGGCTTGGCGCTGAGGTAGGAATGGACCGGACCTGGCAGACGATACGCACCCTTTGCCTGGTGCGTGAGCCGGAACAGGCCTCACCAGGCTGAAGACTCGCATCCCTGGCTTGGTGCGAGTAGCAGGAATGGGCTGGATCAGGCTGACGGCTCGCACCCTTGGCTTGGTGCGAGTAGCAGGGACGAGCTGAACCAGGCTGACGACTCGCACCCTTGGCTTGGTGCGAGTAGCAGGAACGGGCTGGACCAGGCCGACGACTCGTACCCTGGCTTGGTGCGAGTAGCAGGAACGGGCTGGACCAGGCTGACGACTCGCACCCTTGGCTTGGTGCGAGTAGCAGGGACGAGCTGAACCAGGCTGACGACTCGCACCCTTGGCTTGGTGCGAGTAGCAGGAACGGGCTGGACCAGGCCGACGACTCGCACCCCTGGCTTGGTGCGAGTAGCAGGAACAGGCCGGGCAGGGCTGTCGACGCACACCGTAGACTTGGTGTGTAGAGCAGGAACAGGCCGGGCAGGGCTGTCGACGCACACCGTAGACTTGGTGCGTAGAGCAGACAGGCCGGGCAGGGCTGTCGACGCACACCGTAGACTTGGTGCGTAGAGCAGGAACAGGCCGGGCAGGGCTGTCGCGCACACCGTAGACTTGGTGCGTAGAGCAGGAACAGCCGGGCAGGGCTGTCCGCACCCCAGAACAGGCCGGGCAGGGCTGTCACGCACACCGTAGACTTGGTCGTAGAGCAGGAACAGGCCGGGCAGGGCTGTCGACGCACACCGTAGACTTGGTGCGTGGAGCAGGAACAGGCCGGACCGGGCTGGCGACGCACACCGTAGACTTGGTGCGTAGAGCAGGAACAGGCCGGGCAGGGCTGTCGACGCACACCGTAGGCTTGGTGCGTAGAGCAGGAACAGGCCGGACCGGGCTGGCGACGCACACCGTAGACTTAGTGCGTGGAGCAGGAACCGGCCGGGCTGGGCTGGCGACGCACACCGTAGGTTTAGTGCGTGGAGCAGGAACAGGCCGGGCTGGGCTGGCGACGCACACCGTAGGTTTAGTGCGTGGAGCAGGAACCGACCGGGCTGGGCTGGCGATGCACACCGTAGGTTTGGTGCGTGGAGCAGGAACAGGCCGGGCAGGGCTGTCGACGCACACCGTAGGCTTGGTGCGTAGAGCAGGAACAGGCCGGACCGGGCTGGCGACGCACACCGTAGACTTAGTGCGTGGAGCAGGAACAGGCCGGGCAGGGCTGTCGACGCACACCGTAGGTTTAGTGCGTGGAGCAGGAACCGGCCGGGCTGGGCTGGCGACGCACACCGTAGGTTTAGTGCGTGGAGCAGGAACAGGCCGGGCTGGGCTGGCGACGCACACCGTAGGTTTAGTGCGTGGAGCAGGAACCGACCGGGCTGGGCTGGCGACGCACACCGTAGGTTTGGTGCGTGGAGCAGGAACAGGCCGGGCAGGGCTGGCAACGCACACCGTAGGCTTCGTGCGTGGAGCAGGAACCGGCCGGGCTGGGCTGGCGACGCACACCGCAGGCTTCGTGCGTGGAGCAGGAACCGGCCGGGCTGGGCTGGTGACGCACACCGTGGGCTTGGTGCGTGGAGCAGGAACAGGCCGGGCTGGGCTGGCGACGCACACCGTAGGTTTAGTGCGTGGAGCGGAGCAGGAACCGGCCGGGCTGGGCTGGCGACGCACACCGTAGGTTTAGTGCGTGGAGCAGGAACAGGCCGGGCTGGACTGGCGACGCACACCGTGGGCTTGGTGCGTGGAGTAGGAACAGGCCGGTCCGTACCAGGAACACACACCACTGGCCTTAACTGGGGATCAGGAACGGGCCGGACCGGACTGGTAACACACATCAGTCTCTCACGCCGTGCCACAACAACTTCCCTCCCTCTACTCGCCAATGGCTCCCGTAATCCGGTAGCCTTCTCTCCACGTCTCCCTGTGGCAGCCTCCTGCTGCCCAGCCGCCCAAGCCATGTGCCCCCCCCCAAAAACTTTTTGGGGTTGCCTCTCGTCCTTCCGACGATGGCCCTGCCGACGCCGTTGCTCCTCTCTCCGTCGCCTCTCCACTGTTTCGCTCCATGGACGGCGATCCATCCCATCCAGGATTTCCTCCCAAGTCCAGGACCCTTTTCCGTCCAAAATCTCCTCCCATGTCCAGACCCTTTGCTCCTGGACACGCTGCTTGGTCCTTTTGTGGTGGGTTTTTCTGTCACGATCGTCTAAGGAAGCGGACCAAGGCGCAGCGTGTTGAGCGAACATGTTGACTTTATTAACTTAAAGCAACCACGAAAACAACAAATCAAATGACGATAGTGAAGTCCACAGCGACAATGACTGAACACGGAACAAAAACCCACAAACACAAGGTGAAGACACACAGTTTAAATATGGCTCCCAATCAGAGATAACGAGCCGACAGCTGACACTCGTTACCACTGATTGGGAGTCACACGAACAACCAAGACAACACACCCAAAGACAACCAACCAAAACACAACAAAACGAACACACCCTGGCTCAACATACAAAGTCCCGGAGCCAGAGCGTGACACATTAGCTACATAACGCAACAGTTTTTGTGACAAAACCATCAGTAGAGTTGAAAATGCGATCGAAACACATTTAACTTTTTTTTAAATATTCGGTACGTGGGAATTTAATGGTAAATGGTTATTTTTATCTGCACTACTTGATCACACACAGCCTTTTATCCGCAAAAAGTCAGTTTGATGGAAACACATCTCTGGTGGGAAAATGCACATATTGTTTTATGCAGATTTTAGAATATTTGCATGAAAATCTGTCACAAATTGGATGGAAACCTAGCTGTTGTGAGTAAAACCTTTCCTCAATAAAGTCGCTGTCAGCAAAGTCAGTGCTAGTAAGAAAGGACAAGTGCAACTTTTAGTGCAGGAAATGCAAGGTTGTATTTTTGTCTGTTATTTATTTTGGGGGCAGGTTTTTTAGACGTTCCCATGATGCTATAGAAGGGTGACACTGGGCCCTCATGGCCTGACCCACTGTGAAATAACCCCTGTAGAACTGTGACCCACTGTGAAATAACCCCTGTAGAACTGTAACCCACTGTGAAATAACCCCTGTAGAACTGTAACCCACTGTGAAATAACCCCTGTAGAACTGTAACCCACTGTGAAATAACCCCTGTAGAACTGTAACCCACTGTGAAATAACCCCTGTAGAACTGTGACCCACTGTGAAATAACCCCTGTAGAACTGTAACCCACTGTGAAATAACCCCTGTAGAACTGTAACCCACTGTGAAATAACCCCTGTAGAACTGTGACCCACTGTGAAATAACCCCTGTAGAACTGTAACCCACTGTGAAATAACCCCTGTAGAGCTGTAACCCACTGTGAAATAACCCCTGTAGAACTGTAACCCACTGTGAAATAACCCCTGTAGAACTGTAACCCACTGTGAAATAACCCCTGTAGAACTGTAACCCACTGTGAAATAACCCCTGTAGAACTGTAACCCACTGTGAAATAACCCCTGTAGAACTGTAACCCACTGTGAAATAACCCCTGTAGAACTGTAACCCACTGTGAAATAACCCCTGTAGAACTGTAACCCACTGTGAAATAACCCCTGTAGAACTGTAACCCACTGTGAAATAACCCCTGTAGAACTGTAACCCACTGTGAAATAACCCCTGTAGAACTGTAACCCACTGTGAAATAACCCCTGTAGAACTGTAACCCACTGTGAAATAACCCCTGTAGAACTGTAACCCACTGTGAAATAACCCCTGTAGAACTGTAACCCACTGTGAAATAACCCCTGTAGAACTGTGACCCACTGTGAAATAACCCCTGTAGAACTGTTAATGATGGTTCAGTTCTCTTGACGCTCAAGGCCGACCACAGTACTGCAGACATTGTTAGCAGAAAACAGGATCCCCCATTATAGTGAATTTAAGAATTGAAAACTTTGTGGTCAATCTTCGTGTAAAAAAAATAAAAAATCGAAGACAATCATGGTACCAATAATTGCTTCTAATACACCAGAGGTGCGTTCAACAAGGGAAATAGTTTGGAAACATTGGCTAACATTAGCTAACATGTTCCATTTGTTTTGTGTTAGCCGCGACATTTCGCTAACGTTAGCTAACAGTCTGATAAGATAATGAGTGGCGAACGTAAGAGTCTGTTTCGGGTATAAACTGCCGCTAAAAACAATCAAGTGGCCATGTAGACTTTCCACTATATTTAGTAGGAATAGCGAAGCCATTTTCAGTTTGAATATTGTCGCTAAAAAGACACAGTAATCCTTAAAAAAAGTAGCTGTTTGATGTTTCACCGTAACATTTTGAAATGTTCATTCAAATCGTTCAACTGAAATTGTTACTCTGGCAACATGTTCGCTGCAAACAGAAGCATTGTTGAACTCGCCTCAGATGTATGTCATTGAACCGATTATTTTAAAATCGCACACAGAAAAAAGTTATAAAGAGAATCGAGTTGCTAATGGCAGCCTGCAGTACCCCGGGCGGACTTCAACTTGAGTTACTCAATGAGAGGGGGCAGCACTGAGCTGACCAGCAACTTCACTTCCTGGAGTAGCTCAAACTGCGCATGTTATGTCTCCATGAGACGCCATCTTTAACCGACTTCATTTTGGCTTCAATACACTCTTGAGTCTTCACATAGGAAGGAATGGTGATTGATGGCTTTGTTCAATCATGTATACAGTCTTTGGTCACACAGAGGAGCTGCCATGCCATGTTCTCCTCCCGCTAGTCCACTTAGAAATCACTCTCTCTGTGTCATACCGATGTGCATCTCATATGCGTCTCCTCTCCTCCTGCCCTGTGAATGCATAGACGTAGAGAGGAGATTCAGCAACTCTTGGAGGACAATGGAAGTAAATAATTCATTATCAGTTCATGTTCATGGCCATCTCATGGAAAGTTAATTACTTTTGGGTCTGTCTGTCGGCGGAAATGTACATTCTGCCCTAACGTTAAAGAGAATAAAAATATTTATATATTGTTGCAAGTAAAAACCAACGCGTTTCGGCTTTTGGCCTTCTTCAGGGTTTTTGAAACGCGTTGGTTTAATTTATAAAAATGCCTCCCGAGTGGCGCAGTGTGCTAACAGTGCTAACTGTGCCACTAGAGATCCTTGTTTGAATCCAGGCTCTGTCGTAGCCGGCCGCGACCGGGAGACCCATGGGGCGGCACACAATTGGCCCAGCGTCGTCCAGGGTAGGGGAGGGAATGGCAGGCAGGGATGTAGCTCAGTTGGTAGAGCATGGTGTTTGCAATGCCAGGGTTGTGGGTTTGGTTCCCATGGGGGGCCAGTATGAAAATGTATGAACTTCCTACTGTAAGTCGCTCTGGATAACAGCATCTGGTAATTTTTTTTTTTTTTTTACATTCATTGATGAAAGATTGAATTTGGCTTTTAGTTCATGGAAAAACAGATAGTAAAAACAATTTTTTTATCAAAAGGAAGTTATGTTTTGAAGTGTCTGTCATATATCTGAGAGAAACTGTATAAAAAAGATCAGGATTTATTAATACATTTGGGGCGATTTTGGGGATGTCTCCTGGTCTGACAAACACTGTTGTAGCTTTGCCACCTTCCACTGTAGATGCGTAATACCGACATCAGCGGATGCGGTGGATTGAGACGCAGCCCATGCAAATAAAAAACACATCTCTAGCTTAAACTGATGGATTTTGATGGGGATTGTTTGTATTATGCTAATTAGATTTCAGTGGCAGCGATCCCTTCCCTTTGCACGGTGAATGCATAGAACACGTCAGAACGCCCATACTGTTCCGTACCACTGTTCCGTACCACTGTTCCGTACCACTGTTCCGTACCACTGTTCCGTACCACTGTTCCGTACCACTGTTCCGTACCACTGTTCCGTACCACTGTTCCTTACCACTGTTCCGTCCCACTGTTCCGTACCACTGTTCCGTACCACTGTTCCGTACCACTGTTCCTTACCACTGTTCCATATGACTGTTCTGTATGACTGTTCCCTGCCACACAGGTTCTCAGCAATATTCCCATTCTGACCATCTAGCTGACTAACTGTGTGCATCGCAAATGGCACCCTATTCACTACATAGTGCACTACTTTTGACCAGAGCAATATGGGTCCTGGTCCAAAGTAGTGGACTATGTAGGGAATAGGGTGCCATTTGGGATGCATATCACTGTCTCACCTGGCTGCAGTGTTCGTCTGGCCTGCATTCATCCCACTGTCTCACCTGGCTGCAGTGTTTGTCTGGCCTGCATTCATCCCACTGTCTCACCTGGCTGCAGTGTTCGTCTGGCCTGCATTCATCCCACTGTCTCACCTGGCTGCAGTGTTTGTCTGGCCTGCATTCATCCCACTGTCTCACCTGGCTGCAGTGTTTGTCTGGCCTGCATTCATCCCACTGTCTCACCTGGCTGCAGTGTTCGTCTGGTCTGCATTCATCCCACTGTCTCACCTGGCTGCAGTGTTTGTCTGGCCTGCATTCATCCCACTGTCTCACCTGGCTTCAGTGTTCGTCTGGCCTGCATTCATACCACTGTCTCACCTGGCTGCAGTGTTCGTCTGGCCTGCATTCATACCACTGTCTCACCTGGCTGCAGTGTTTGTCTGGCCTGCATTCATCCCACTGTCTCACCTGGCTGCAGTGTTTGTCTGGCCTGCATTCATCCCACTGTCTCACCTGGCTTCAGTGTTCGTCTGGTCTGCATTCATACCACTGTCTCACCTGGCTGCAGTGTTCGTCTGGCCTGCATTCATACCACTGTCTCACCTGGCTGCAGTGTTTGTCTGGCCTGCATTCATCCCACTGTCTCACCTGGCTGCAGTGTTTGTCTGGCCTGCATTCATACCACTGTCTGACCTGGCTGCAGTGTTTGTCTGGCCTGCATTCATCCCACTTTCTCACCTGGCTGCAGTGTTTGTCTGGCCTGCATTCATCCCACTTTCTCACCTGGCTGCAGTGTTTGTCTGGCCTGCATTCATCCCACTTTCTCACCTGGCTGCAGTGTTTGTCTGGCCTGCATTCATACCACTGTCTCACCTGGCTGCAGTGTTTGTCTGGCCTGCATTCATCCCACTTTCTCACCTGGCTGCAGTGTTTGTCTGGCCTGCATTCATACCACAGTCTCACCTGGCTGCAGTGTTCGTCTGGCCTGCATTCATCCCACTGTCTCACCTGGCTGCAGTGTTTGTCTGGCCTGCATTCATCCCACTGTCTCACCTGGCTGCAGTGTTTGTCTGGCCTGCATTCATCCCACTGTCTCACCTGGCTGCAGTGTTTGTCTGGCCTGCATTCATCCCACTGTCTCACCTGGCTGCAGTGTTCGTTTGGCCTGCATTCATCTCTGGAAGATAACAACAACATTCAGTTTAAACACCAAAACACACACTGTGGTTTCACACCAGGACGTCCAACCAACAGTCATTGTCATAGCGAGGTGCCATGGCGATAATACTGCAAAAATGATGCTTTTCAGACAATCTCAACAATCTGTCTCTGGGAGCTGGGAGCTGTGTGAAGTCTTCTGGACCGCCCACTCTACTCTCCTCCTTCCCACTGGGCTTTAAGAGCACATCAAACACTTTACTTTGTCAAAGAGGAGAGGAGAGTGCCCCAATTTCTACCAGCTTCTCTTTCAATTCCCAGCTATTTCCCTAGATCTGCTATTTCCCTGGATCTGCTATTTCCCTGGATCTGCTATTTCCCTGGATCTGCTATTTCCCTGACTGTGCCTCCTCTCTCCCTCATCGTCTCCAGACCTGAGCAGAGAGATAGGAACAGGTTCAGAGCCAGAGACAACCCTGGGATTTAGGATCAGACTATTTAAAAATCACACTGGGTGGCTGATCAGGGACGTGTTGTGTTTCCTGGAAGTACATATTTTAGAGAGAGACAGAGAGACAGAGAGGCAGAGAGAGACAGAGAGGCAGAGAGAGAGAGATCAATGGAGTTTTGTGGTTTTCTAAGAGCAGACGGTCAGGAAGGTTAAATGTTAACAAAAACAAGAAATGGGTTCAGTAAAAGCATACTTACACACTCACACACCACACACACACACACATTCACACACACCACACACACACACACACACACACATTCACACACACCACACACACACACACACACATTCACACACACCACACACACACACACACCTACACACACACACACACACACACACCACACACTCTTACACACTCACACACACCATACACGCACAGACACACACAAACAAACACACACACACACACACACACACACACACACACACACACACACCACACACACTTACACACTCACACACACCATACACGCACAGACACACACAAACAAACACACACACACTCACACACACCACACACACTAATACACACACACTTACACACTCACACACACTCACACACACCATGCACACACCATACACACACACACTCACTCACACACACAAACAAACCCACACTCAGATAGACAGAGAGAGAGATAAGCAGAGGCCTAGCAGAAAATGCTGATCTCCGGTGCTTGTCTGGGAGGAAGAAACTGAGCATTGATTCTCAGAGCCACAAATAAGAAATCCATGGAGGTGAGGATCTCTTTGACTCTGCGGCAGGATGGGACAGGGGGAGGGCTGGGAGGTCAGGAAGGCTCTGGTGTCACCCTGCCGAGGAAAAGACTGACATCAGGCCTGGGCCTCTGGGGCTGGGGCAGGTCACTACTGACACCAAGGCTATGTTCACTTGGCACAAAACACAAGAATAGAAGAACAGTGTTTTAATGAACACAACCCAGGCCTGAATGAGAGTGGGGCTGGGACTGGTGCTGGGGATGGTGCTAGGGATGGGGCTGGGGATGGGGCTGGGGATAGGGCTGGGGTGGGGCTGGGGCTGGGGATGGGACTGGGGATGGGACTGGGGATGGGGCTGGGGAAGGGGCTGGGGATAGGGCTGGGGATGGGGCTGGGGATGGGGCTGGGGATGGGTTTGGGGCTGGGGGTTGAGGCTGGGACTGGGGCTGGGGATGGGACTGGGGCTGGGGCTGGGTATGGGGCTGGGGATGTGGCTGGGGATGGGGCTGGGGATGGGGCTGAGGATGGGGCTGGGGATGTGGCTGGGGATCGGGCTGAGGATGGGGCTGGGGATGTGGCTGGGGATGGGGCTGGGGATGGGGCTGAGGATGGGGCTGGGGATGTGGCTGGGGATCGGGCTGAGGATGGGGCTGGGGATGTGGCTGGGGATGGGGCTGAGGATGGGGCTGGGGATGTGGCTGGGGATGTGGCTGGGGATGGGGCTGAGAATGGGGCTGGGGATGTGGCTGGGGATGGGGCTGAGGATGGGGCTGGGGATGTGGCTGGGGCTGGGGATGTGGCTGGGGATGGGGCTGAGAATGGGGCTGGGGATGTGGCTGGGGATGTGGCTGGGGATGGGGCTGAGAATGGGGCTATAATGACTGTATATATATATTGTATATGAATGGACAAAGACATTGACACAATTAATTCCTATGTGAAGACTCAATACTTAATTGAAGTCAAATGAAGTCGGTTAAGATGGCGTCTCATGGGAGGCTACTCGAAGAGAGAGGGCGACCAGGTTCTGTGGGTATCCCCCCCGCCTCCTGTGTCTGCCTTGGTTAAGCATCACTTTCCTTTCTTCCCAGAAGGGTTGAGGTCCCACCTCAGTGATCCGGTCCTATGTGGACTTTCGAGACCAGGCTAGCTAACAAGCGCAGCCTAGCGTGCTCTCCAGGTTAGCTAAAGCTGAGGTGAGCTAGCTACTGCTAGCTATTCTGGCTTCCTAATGGTGGAATTGCTTGGGTAGCTCTCTTGTTTAGTATATGTAGCAATAAGTCTCTTGGTCTATTTGTGGAAAAATCACCCTGATGAACTCTTTAGTCATGTCCCAGTTTACCTATTTGATTATGGCCCTGCCAACACCTAGCGACCTGTTTTTTAAATTATATGAGCAAAAAATATTCAATTTTATTTGGAACGGCAAGCCAGACAAAATTAACCGGGCCTATTTACATAATGAATATGAATTTGGAGGGCAGAAATGATTAATTCCCGCCCCTTCAGATGGCACTTCACGTGAGGCTTCACGTGAGGCTCGCTGTCTGCTCCGACCAATGGCGCGCATGCTCAAAGGGGCCGGGACCACACCCGTTCCAGACTTCTGTGTCCTCAGCAGCAAGCAGTTCAAAATGCTCACAAACCAGAGGCCGTCACAATGGTTATGTGGTTTCACCACCATCGACCTAAGGGATGTGTACCTAAGGGATGTGTACCTAAGGGATGTGTACCTAAGGGATGTGTACCTAAGGGATGTGTACCCAAGGGATGTGTACCTAAGGGATGTGTACCTAAGGGATGTGTACCTAAGGGATGTGTACCTAAGGGATGTGTACCCAAGGGATGTGCTCCCAGTCACAGAATGTTTCTGAGGTTCCGTTACGAGGTGATAGCTTACGAGTTTTTTGGTCCTCCCATTCGGCTTGTCTGTCTCACCTTGCATCTTTTCAAAGGTGATGGAGGCGGCTCGGGCACCCATGAGGGACCAAGGGGCTGAGGGTGTTGGCCTATCTGGACGATTGGCCGATAGCAACAGAGTCAAGGGAACGAGCAGTGTTACACACATCTATGCTGGTGTCCCATGTTCAGTCTCTAGGTTTTATTGGAAACCAGAAAAATAGCTATCTAACCCCATTGTAGCGTATTCCATTCCAGGGTCTCGAGACTTGTGGGTAAATTGCCCTTTTCTATCGTCTGAAAGGGTGTCCGGGTTCCAGCTCTGCTTGGCCCAATTTCCACAGTACGTTTTCGCCATTCCTTGAGTCTACTGGGGATGATGGCTTCTATGATAGTGGTCCCCTGGGACTATTATTGATATGGCTGTTCCAGCGCTGGGTGCGTCTCGTCACCTAAACCGGTCGATTCCCCAACATGCCTTCGGGCACTTGCCCAGTGGAGGAATCCCCAGCTACTGTCGCAAGGGCCAGGTGTTGTCCAGCAAGGTGGTCATGACAGACGCGTCCCACCAAGGCCGGGGGAGCTGTTTTAGGGTAACTCAATTTGGGGCAGTATGGACGGTGTCACAGAGTACCTGGCATATCAATTACCTGGAACTTGGTGCTCAGGCGCCTCCTCCCGCATTTGTCACGCCGGCATGTGTTGGTCAGGTCCGGCAACATGATGATGGTAAAATACATCAACAGGCAGGGGGAACACGGCCTCTTCCTCTCCACATCTTGGGAGGGAGGGAGGGGGGGAGAGAGAGACAGAGTAGAGATTCAGATTCAGATTGTTTAAAGAGAGAGAGAGACAGAGAGAAGATGAAAGAGAGAGAGAGAAGCAGAAAGAGAGAGAGGGAGAGAAAGGAGAGAGAGGAGAGAGAGAGAGGAGAGAGAGGGAGAGAGAGGGAGAGAGAGAGGGAGGAGAGAGAAGAGAGAGAGAGAGAGAGGGAGAGAGAGGAGAGAGAGGAGCGAGAGGGAGAGAGGGAGAGAGAGTTTGAGTTTTTATAAAAACCTTTATTTCATACTCAAGTGTTAACACAAATAATGGCACACTGCCTTTTCAGAAATGAAACAACAAATGTCATTCCTAAATAAAAATTAAAACAAAAATTAAATTAAATTAAAATACAAAAAAGCATATATATACATTCAACTAATTTCATCAACAAAAAATTGTTTCCCCTCCTCCACAAAACAAACCACTCCTTCGTAAGCCCACTTCTCCTCAAACAATGGGAGATCTTTTACAGCTGAGAAGAACTCAAAATCCACTTTTATTCTCGCTTTCACTAATCCTTTAAAAACACATCTTACATCCTGTCCATATCCAGTTTCTGTCTTATGTTTCCTACTCAGAAAAATTGAAATCTTAGCTTGTCCCCTGTAGCTCAGTTCATAGAGCATGGTGCTTGCAACACCAGGGTTGTGGGTTCAATTCCCACAGGGGGCCAGTATGAAAACATAATGAAAAAAATTTATGCACTCACTAACTGTAAATCGCTCTGGATAAGAGCGTCTGCTAAAATGACTCAAATGTAAATGTCCCAATATAAAATTTAACAGTTGACATTTTCTTTTCTGTTGCTTACTATATTGAAACCCCAATATAAAAACAGTGTTATTGAAAATCTCCCCTACAGCTTTAAACAAAGACTCCAGCATTTCCAAGAGAGGTTTTATCCTCTCACACTCCATAAAACAGTGAAAAATTGTTTCTCTTACAGTGAGGGAAAAAAGTATTTGATCCCCTGCTGATTTTGTACGTTTGCCCACTGACAAAGACATGATCAGTCTATAATTTTAATGGTAGGTTTATTTGAACAGTGAGAAACAGAATAACAACAAAAAAAATCCAGAAAAACGCATGTAAAAAATGTAATGAATTGATTTGCATTTTAATGAGGGAGATAAGTATTTGACCCCCTCTGCAAAACATGACTTAGTAATTGGTGGCAAAACCCTTGTTGGCAATCACAGAGGTCAGACGTTTCTTGTAGTTGGCCACCAGGTTTGCACACATCTCAGGAGGGATTTTGTCCCACTCCTCTTTGCAGATCTTCTCCAAGTCATTAAGGTTTCGAGGCTGACGTTTGGCAACTCGAATCTTCAGCTCCCTCCACAGATTGTCTATGGGATTAAGGTCTGGAGACTGGCTAGGCCACTCCAGGACCTTAATGTGCTTCTTCTTGAGCCACTCCTTTGTTGCCTTGGCCATGTGTTTTGGGTCATTGTCATGCTGGAATACCCATCCATGACCCATTTTCAATGCCCTGGCTGAGGGAAGGAGGTTCTCACCCAAGATTTGACGGTACATGGCCCCATCCATCGTCCCTTTTGATGCGGTGAAGTTGTCCTGTCCCCTTAGCAGAAAAACACCCCAAAGCATAATGTTTCCACCTCCATGTTTGACGGTGGGGATGGTGTTCTTGGGGTCATAGGCAGCATTCCTCCTCCTACAAACACGGCGAGTTGAGTTGATGCCAAAGAGCTCGGTTTTGGTCTCATCTGACCACAACACTTTCACCTAGTTTTCCTCTGAATCATTCAGATGTTCATTGGCAAACTTCAGACGGGCCTGTATATGTGCTTTCTTGAGCAGGGGGACCTTGCGGGCGCTGCAGGATTTCAGTCCTTCACAGCGTAGTGTGTTACCAATTGTTTTCTTGGTGACTATGGTCCAAGCTGCCTTGAGATCATTGACAAGATCCTCCCGTGTAGTTCTGGGCTGATTCCTCACCGTTCTCATGATCATTGCAACTCCACGAGGTGAGATCTTGCATGGAGCCCCAGGCCGAGGGAGATTGACAGTTATTTTGTGTTTCTTCCGTTTGCGAATAATCGCACCAACTGTTGTCACCTTCTCACCAAGCTGCTTGGCGATGGTCTTGTAGCCCATTCCAGCCTTGTGTAGGTCTACAATCTTGTCCCTGACATCCTTGGAGAGCTCTTTGGTCTTGGCCATGGTGGAGAGTTTGGAATCTGATTGATTGCTTCTGTGGACAGATGTCTTTTATACAGGTAACAATCTGAGATTAGGAGCACTCCCTTTAAGAGTGTGCTCCTAATCTCAGCTCGTTACCTGTATAAACGACACCAGGGTGTCAAATACTTATTTCCCTCATTAAAATGCAAATCAATTCATAACATTTTTCACATGCGTTTTTTTGGATTGTTTTGTTGTTATTCCGTCTCTCACTGTTCAAATAAACCTACCATTAAAATTATAGACTGATCATTTCTTTGTCAGTGGGCAAACGTACAAAATCAGCAGGGGATCAAATACTTTTTTCCCTCACTGTATATTACAAAAAGGACATCCATCTCCAACATCTAAATTAATAACAGATACAAAAGCATTAACTGCAATGATGCCATGCAAAACCCTCCATTGCATATCCCCAGTACCCTTTTGTAACGGTGGCTTGTACAGTGCTCTCCATGCTGGCTTTACCTTGTCATCAATGCCCAATTTTACCCACCATGGAGTGTCTTTTCTATTTTTCAATGTGTCTTTATTCAACACCTTGACACACCCCCTATATAAGTCTTTCCCATTCACCTCATCCAAACCCACCTCTTCCAACCCTCTCAAATCCAGCAATAACGCCTTTCTTTCTGACTCTGGGATATTGGGTGTAATCCCTAGTCTTGGAAATGAGACGTTTTCATCTTGTACCTTCTTCTTGTGACTATTCAGCATACCCCACTCTTCTGCTGACAGAGCCTTCCTGCAGCTTCCCAGCAGTTGTCCGACAATCCTTTCCGACCTCACCCCCAAATGTTCAGCCACCCTGTCTTCCATCCATAGCGGGCCCAGCCATGGCCATTAACTGTTTTAAGGTGATGATTTTGCCCTTCACCAGAATCTTGGAGAAATGTGGAACAGCTGCAGTTGTACAATCCAGTCTTGCCCCATACACCAGAGGTTCCTCCAACAGCCAATGCACTGACTCCACTGAAGTGCGTCTGGACACCTTCATTATGCTCCACACCCTAAGAAGGCCTCTGTAAGGTACTCCCTCCCTAGAAATCTGGCTACTATCAACCAAAAATAAAGCCTTCTTTAAACCTAATTCCCCAACCTGCTGTAATACAAGACCTGCCACCCCTCTCCAAACCACATTTTCCGGTCCATAAAGCATCCTTTGAATAAACAGAAACCGGAAAGCAGCAGCCCTACTCCCCCCTCCTCTTTTGACAAATACAAAACACTTTGTGGAACCCAATGATATATATCCCAAAATAAATCTACAATAATCGCCTGTATTTTAACCAGAAGGCCAGATGGTGGCTCTAAAACTGACAACCGATGCCACAGTGCAGAGGCAACCACATTGATAACTATAATAGAGCGCCCCCTGTATGACATACGAGATAACAACCAACGCCATCTCCTCATCCTCCCTTCCACGATTTCAACCACCCCAATCCACATTTTTTCCATTGTCCCCTCATCTCCTAGGTACACTCCAAGATACTTAAAACCTCCCTTACACCATATTCCAGCCCCCCTGGCAAAGCCATGATCCCTCCAGACCATTCTCCAATCTGGAAAGCACAACTTTTTTCCCAATTTACCTTTGCAGAGGATATTCCCCTAAAACAATCAACCATTAGACTCAAACTATCCACCTCCGCTTGATTTTTTACTAAAATAACTACATCATCAGCATAGGCTGAGAGACGAATAGGAGGAATATCCTGTGAAAGGTGCACCCCTTCAATGTGACTTCTAATGCTATTTAGTAGTGGCTCTATAGCGATGGCATATAACATTCCCGACAAAGAGCATCCCTGCCTAATACCTCTACACACTTTAAAAGGAGCACTCAAACCACCGTTAACTTTCAATACACTTTCAATGTCACCATACAGTGGGGGAAAAATGTATTTAGTCAGCCACCAATTGTGCAAGTTCTCCCACTTAAAAAGATGAGAGAGGCCTGTAATTTTCATCATAGGTACACGTCAACTATGACAGACAAATTGAGATTTTTTTTTCCAGAAAATCACATTAAAGGACTTTTTATTAATTTATTTGCAAATTATGGTGGAAAATAAGTATTTGGTCACCTACAAACAAGCAAGAGTTCTGGCTCTCACAGACCTGTAACTTCTTTAAGAGGCTCCTCTGTCCTCCACTCGTTACCTGTATTAATGGCACCTGTTTGAACTTTTATACTTGTCAGTATAAAAGACACCTGTCCACAACCTCAAACAGTCACACTCCAAACTCCACTATGGCCAAGACCAAAGAGCTGTGAAAGGACACCAGAAACAAAATTGTAGACCTGCACCAGGCTGGGAAGACTGAATCTGCAATAGGTGAGCAGCTTGGTTTGAAGAAATCAACTGTGGGAGCAATTATTAGGAAATGGAAGACATACAAGACCACTGATAATCTCCCTCGATCTGGGGCTCCACGCAAGATCTCACCCCGTGGGGTCAAAATGATCACAAGAACGGTGAGCAAAAATCCCAGAACCACACAGGGGGACCTAGTGAATGACCTGCAGAGAGCTGGGACCAAAGTAACAAAGCCTACCATCAGTAACACACTACGCCGCCAGGGACTCAAATCCTGCAGTGCCAGACGTGTCCCCCCTGCTTAAGCCAGTACATGTCCAGGTCCATCTGAAGTTTGCTAGAGTGCATTTGGATGATCCAGAAGAGGATTGGGAGAATGTCATATGGTCAGATGAAACCAAAATAGAACTTTTTGGTAAAAACTCAACTCGTCGTGTTTGGAGGAGAAAGAATGCTGAGTTGCATCCAAAGAACACCATACCTACTGTGAAGCATGGGGGTGGAAACATCATGCGTTTGGGCTGTTTTTTTGCAAAGGGACCAGGATGACTGATCCGTGTAAAGGAAAGAATGAATGGGGCCATGTATCGTGAGATTTTGAGTGAAAACCTCCTTCCATCAGCAAGGGCATTGAAGATGAAACATGGCTGGGTCTTTCAGCATGACAATGATCCCAAACACACCGCCCGGGTAACGAAGGAGTGGCTTCGTAAGAAGCATTTCAAGGTCCTGGAGTGGCCTAGCCAGTCTCCAGATCTCAACCCCATAGAAAATCTTTGGAGGGGAGTTGAAAGTCCGTGTTGCCCAGCGACAGCCCCAAAACATCACTGCTCTAGAGGAGATCTGCATGGAGGAATGGGCCAAAATACCAGCAACAGTGTGTGAAAACCTTGTGAAGACTTACAGAAAACGTTTGACCTGTGTCATTGCCAACAAAGGGTATATAACAAAGTATTGAGAAACTTTTGTTATTGACCAAATACTTATTTTCCACCATAATTTGCAAATAAATTCATAAGAAATCCTACAATGTGATTTTCTGGATTTTTTTTCTCGTTTTGTCTGTCATAGTTGACGTGTACCTATGATGAAAATTGCAGGCCTCTCTCATCTTTTTAAGTGGGAGAACTTGCACAATTGGTGGCTGACTAAATACATTTTTTCCCCCAC